>NC_084558.2:29018327-29030827 GCF_033978685.3 Nerophis lumbriciformis | reverse complement strand
TTTGTGGGCCGCACTTGGTCCAAACCTGCACTAAAACTTTAGAGTGTTCTTACTACATTGTCAAGGCCATGCATCTAGGCCAGGGGTCGGCAACCCAAAATGTTGAAAGAGCCATATTGGACCAAAAATAATCGGTCTGGAGCCGCAAAAAATTAAAAGCCTTATATAAGTGTTATAATGAAGGCAACACATGAGGTACGTGTCTATATTAGCTATATTAGCCTACAATCAAAGGCTGACGCAAATCTTCGTTGACAGAAATGTTGTATTTTAAATTTTATTCTACACATTTTTGCAACATTGGAAATCATTAGTAAAATAGAGGCTTCTAACGGGATGACATAACTTTTGGAAATTACTGGCTCAGAATGGCCATAGGTATAGATGTGTGTGTCCAAGTTTAAGGCAACATCAGGTTGTCTTCTTCTAATGGATTTATTACAATCTTTGCAAGCTGGGTAACGTTTGCTGTGGTCTATAACAACATGGCACACAAACAACTATCAGACATGCAGCCAATATTACATACAGATAATGTGTCATGAGACATGTAAATATAAATTAAATACAGAGAGGACATAAGTAAAGGAAATTAAATGAGCTCAAATATACCTACAAACGAGGCATGATGATGCAATATGTACTTGCAGCTATCCTAAATAGCATGTTAGCATCGATTAGTTTACAGTCATGGATTGACCAAATATGCCTGACAAGCACTCCAGCAACTCAATAAAATCAACAAAGCTCACCTTTGTGCGTTCATGCACAGCATAGAATGTTTGGTGGACAAAATGAGACAAAGAAGAAGTGGCATAAAACATGTCTTTCTCTGGCAGCATCGGAGAAAGTTGTACATGTAAACAAACTACGATGAGTTCAGGAATCGCTGAAATTGGTAGGACAAAACGATGCTTGCCAAATACTCCCATTAGTGAAGCATGTATAACATAAACAGTGGGATTTCTAGCAATTAGGAAAGTTTCTGTCATGTTTGGTCTCCTACAGAAAATATATTACAACAAAAAATATATTTTTTTCTTCCTCTTTGTCCATTTTCACACATCTCTGAAAAAGGTCCAGGGAGCCACTAGGGCAGCGCTAATGCGACTCTCGAGCCGCAGGTTGCTGACCCCGATCTAGGCCTTTAACTGTGCCCTGTGTGGAAGGAGGGTGAACGTATGTGCGTTCTATCCCCGAGCTGAAGGGTGACAATCATTCTTTTTAATTGCCTCTTCTTCAGCGCCAGGGAATGGACTCCCAAGCCTTGTGCTAAAAGTCCTTAAGCATCGAAACTCCACTTATTGCCTAAGCCCTGGCTTTGTTTCACTTGCTGTAATCGTACAGCAACACACACACCGGGGCGTTGGGGGGCTTTAAAAGGCTTAAGATGTCGGACACGGGCGGAAGGCGGCGGAGAAACGTGATGTCAGTGTAGCCCAATGAGGTCTAGGTGAGTGGTAAATGAGCGTGCTTTGAGTGTTATCACGTCATGTACCTGGCAAGCGTGGACTCTATTAAGTTACTATTGATTCAATCTGGCTGCAATTGTGCCAGCGGTGAGAAATGTTGTCACAAAGGCTTAAAATGTCAAAGAAACAGATTTATTTCAGGAAGGAACTAATGGATGATAGCAAGCAATCCCCAGAAGAATCTAAAATATCTTTCCGAGAGGCACTTTCTTTTACAAAAAAACACACAATTCAAGCCACTCAATGAACACTGACTATCATATTAGCCAGTAGGATTATGCGACATCGACTATAAATTATATACATTTTGCAGACGATAGCGATTTTAATACTATCATTATATCATGATAATGCATATTGACGTCCTGCAAATTTGGCAGCTGAATGCAATAGAGCATCCTCACTAGGGAATGAGCAGCTAACGTCCCTCCACTGTGCAAAGCTGCTTCTATGTCAGCAATCCTCGTCTCATATAAACTTTTTCTTTGAAAGTATAATTTCTGGAAGACAAAGAATAGCTAAACATGTTACACTAATTCTCATACGGTGTGTATGATAATACAATGAGCCATGCTAACCGCTAAGCTCGAGCTCTTGAATGTAAAGAGGTGGGCAGATCAATACATAATATTCGTATATGGTCGATACTACAGTGATTAGAGCAATGTTTTTTTTTTATTATCACAAAATCTTTTCTTGTTTTTGTTATTGTTTATAAACTTAGGAAATAAGCCCTTGGACTAAGAATGGCTTTAACGGCAAAAACCAAAGGATTTAAATCGGAGCCTATAGTCGGAAATCATTTCTAAATATTAAATGAATATTGTTAGACCGCCATGCTGTGTTTTTGTCTGATTATAACTGTGATTAATAATGTTATTATTCTATGATATTAAAAAGTTGAAGTATCTGCATTGATCTAATTTAATACTGCTCATGTAACTACCGTATTTCCTTGAATTAGCGCCCGGGCGGTAATTAATTTAAAACCTCTTCTCACTCCGGCGCCTACCAAAGGCATGCGCTAATTAATTTAAAACCTCTTCTCACTCCGGCGCTTACCAAAGGCATGCGGTAAATTTAGGCCTGCGCTTATAAATTTGAGTGTGATGTAAGGATACCATCATGATCGCTTAATGCCGCAATAAAATTTAAAGCACAATGAATCATACCGGGAGTTCTTTTTGTTTGGGTCTGAAAAGGCAATTAAAAAAACATTATTACCGCCTGTTAGCAGGTTTTCTTAGCTCATGATTTGTTTCTGAAATGTTACTCGTGCAACTGCATCAAAATGACTCATATTTGACACACGCAGCTATATTAATAAAAAATGTTTTCAAAATAAAGCGCTTTGAAAGACGCAACTCCAACAACAAAAAGTCAGCTCTCCACCACTACAACCTAACACAATATTAATAATAAGAATTGCAATTATATAAAACGTAGTAGGTACGTGACTTACCCGGCGGTAATTCTAGTCATACGCTAATTATTTTGCGAAACGAGTTTGACCAGGCGGTAAATCGAGGCATGCGCATACTATATACCCGGCGGCAATTCAAGGAAATACGGTACTTGGTATTGGATCGATACTCACATTTGTAGTATCTATGTAAAGTAGCCAAACAGAAAAATAAGTGCTTATTACATTTTAACAGAAGTTTAGATAGAACCATGTCTCAACAAAAAGGTATCATACCAAATTATATATTGTGATATATATCATTATTGCAGGAGGTTGCATTATATATTGCAGTATGTCAAGTCTCAAGGTACGCGCTGTATGAAAGTAAATAACTTGCATTAATAAGTGTGGCTGTTGTCAACCTCCTGATATAGTTTTTTTTAATTAACTCCACAAGATGGCTGTAGTTGTATTTTAAGTACCATTCGTGGTCAGCAACCAGCAGCTGCATCTACCTTCCTTATGTTCTTACTGCACTGTTAACAATCAGCGCTATTAATGCTGACTCAGCAGTTTTCAAACAATTGCAACATTGGTTCTGTTGCTTCTATGTTGTGCAACATTGTTGTTCATAAAGGAGGTATGTTTTGCCTTTCTACTTTTTCATGCACTCCAAACCATCAAAGTTAAACTTTTTAGCAACCTCTCTTCAATCACAACCTGCTTTAAGTTAACTCCTCCCCCCCTTTCCGGTTTAGCTAAATAAACACCCTGGCGATAATTACGGCGATTCATTTATCTTCACCATGCATGCAATCTTCTTCCTTGTAAAGTTCTTGCAGCCAGTTTGATGACTCCAGCACGTGATAGTACTGGGCCAGGTTAGATAATGATGTCATTGGTTTTACACAGTGCTGATAAGCGCACACCACATGCCTCATTTAAGGCATCGCTCCTTAGGATCAGGTTCTTCCACACAGTGTACAGTTGCCAGTTGGGATGGCGGAGGCGCTTGCTGTGGTGAGATTGTTGGCCAGTTCCTGTCTTTCCTGTTAGCTGTCAGCGGAGGGCTGCAGTGGTTTTCATTAACCACCACTGGTAATCTTATCTGACTGACAGTGTGCTTTATAAGCTCATTCCTGCAGCCCTTTAAACACCTTCCTGGCTGCTAGTTTGGTGCTATAGTTTGATTGGCAGCTCATATTTTGCTCTGGATCGTTCAGGGTAAGTTTTTCTTAACGGTGTGTTTCTCCCTTTCTCAGCGCATAAAGTGGATGTGCAAATTTGAGTCAAGGCCAGGGAAGACTTTTTTTCTGGCGAATACTTCAAATGTACATAATCCGCCCTTGATTGTCTGCTTTCCAAGCATTAATGCGATGTTGTAGCACGTTAAAAAATATGTACTACTTCATAGGGAGTAAACGCTTGTCGCCTTTACCAGAGTGAGTTCGTATCTCTGCTGGCAGGCGCCAGAGGTCAGGCTTGTGATTTTAATTAACGCCGCCAAAATGGAAGGGGACGTGGAGTGACTCTGCAGTACTTCATTCTTCACAAGCGCTCCATTGATTGTGATGCTTTTATTCTGTGATGCTTTTTATTCTGAAGGTCAGTGTTGTACCAAGGCACTGCTCGCTCTTTTCTTAGCTTTACACAAAACCATCATTGTGATGTTATTATTCCATCCATCTATTTTCTACCGCTTGTCCCTTTTTGGGGTTGCGGAGGGTTCTGGAGCCTATCTCAGCTGCATACTATTTCTAATTCCTGGAAAATACAAAATCTACAAACTCAATAACACAAAGCTTGACTTTATGGGTGTTTTTATTGAAATACAGTACATGCCAAAAATTTGGACACACCTTCTCATTCAATGTGTTTTCTTTATTTTCATGACTATTTACATTGTAGATTGTCACTGAAGGCATCAAAACTATGAATGTGGAGTTATATGTACTTAACAAAAAAAGGTGAAATAACTGATAACATGTTTTATATTGTAGTTTCTTCAAAATATGCCACCCTTTGCTCTGATTGCAGCTTTGCACACTCTTGGCATTCTCTCGATGAGCTTCAAGAGGTAGTTACCTGAATTGGTTTTCACTTCACAGGTGTCATAGTTTTGATGCCTTCAGTGACAATGTAAATAGTCATGAAAATAAAGAAAACGCATTGAAATGAGAAGGTATGTCCAAACTTTTGGACTGTACTAGAGATGTCCCGATCCGATATTTGGATCGGATCGGCCGCCGATATTTGCCAAAAAATGCGTATCGGCAAGGCATGGGAAAATGCCGATCCAGATCCAGTTTTTAAAATAAACTCCGGTCCGTGTTTTCCAACGCACCTATCTAAATAATACATTCCACTTTTCTGCTGCTCCCTAATTTCCGTTCCGCATTTTCCAGCCCACCTTCAACACATCCACAGGTTTGTGGATTCTCACGCAGTTGCTTTTAGCTGCTGACATTACTCGACAGGCTCATCTCACTCTTTCCTGTGTCTTCCTCTCACAGACAGCAAGCGCACCTTCTTACACACGTCACATACTGTCACGACATACGTCACATACTGTCACAACATACGTCACATACGTATACACCCTCCCCGAGCAGAGAGGTAGCATGGCTAACGTTAGCTGTGATGCTAGCGCAGCCGTGCTAGCAACGCTCCCTCTAAGGTGCGCGCCTGTGCAATTGCGCACGGCAAATCTATGCCACGCACAAAATCAAATAAAAAAATAAGCGCATAACAATTTTCGACACACGGACACGACAGAGAAAACAGTTTTCGTCATCATTGTTCAAATATTGTAACGTCTGTCGAGACGCTTATCTCCATTCGGTGCCACACGCCCACACCATCAAAATGCCGAAGCAAACATTTCCAGATCAACACCGTATGAAAAAATTACTGATTTTTTTAGTTGTGATTTCCTTCTCTGCATGAAAGTTTAAAAGTAGCATATATTAATGCAGTATGAAGAAGAATGTTTTAATGTAGACACATAGAATCATCATACTGCTGTGATTATATGCATCAAGTGTTCATTCAAGGCTAAGGCAAAGTATCCACATATATGGTGTATCGTGACATGGACTAAACATATCCACATATATATGGTGTATCGTGACATGGCCTTAAAATATCGCATTATTAAAAAAAGGCCATATCGCCCAGCCCTAGTTCAATGATGCCTTTCTGTTTGTCATGTATAATTTTGTCTATTTTGTGTTTATCCATGAATAAACAGGTCAGTTTCTTGTTACCAACCATTGTGTATTATTCAAACTCCCCTAATTCAGCTGGCTAGTTGTTATCAAGAGTACTAAAACCCTTTTCAACATGATTCTGACAACTAAGTAGGCTAAATAACTTTAAACTTCAATACATGCTCGGATAGGCCAGTATCGGTATCGGTCAGTATCGGTATCGGATCGGAAGTGCAAAAACAATATCGGTATCGGATCGGAAGTGCAAAAACCTGGATCGGGACATCTCTAGACTGTACTGTACACACAGTATGTAGCAACTTGAAGGGGAGGTATTATGCCAAACAAACTTGACTTACTTATTAGTACCTGTTTTTGTGTCTTTTTGGGATCTGCATAAGTCCAGAAAATTTTAAATCAAACCATGGAGAAATGGCGGAGATATTCATAAAACAATCTTGCCTTCCTTCATCCGTCCTCCAAACAAGCCGTTTGAAATTTGCCCAATTTGTAATGTTTTTCCCAGTTGTGACGTGAGCAGCTATCTCCATATATGGTAGGGATGTACCCGATTAATCGTTTTTCTCTCTCGATTATATTTTTATGATCGTGGAAAGCTACAATCGAAATCAGAATTCAATTAGTTTTCCAGCCTTAGTTGAAACGTTAATCTGCCAGTACAGTAGACTTGATATGGAAGCGCTAAAAACATGATTAGCGGGAAGAATATGCATTATGCAGTCGAAGTGGAGGCACGTAAATAAATTAGCTATTCCTTATTGTTTTATTAGTAACAACATAGGGTACCTGTCAGTCATACATCAGCACTAACAAACACACATCCGGCAAGTAATCGCTTCCTCCTTCTGTTGTGGCACTTTATAGCACAACATAGTCCTTTACAGTTGCAGCAGACTGACCCCTGACCCCATCTGTGGGCCCACAAGCCCAGCACAGGGTGGCCCCCAGTGACGCGCACAGGATGACATTTATTGTTTCAGCTCCAGAGTGAGCTGTTAACAGAATTCCTTGCAGCACCTGCACTTGGCGGGGCCATAAAAAGCTTTAAATCAGTCTCGCTCCATCCAGCCCTGCGATGCTGCTGTAAAAAAAAATGGAGGAAAAAGGCATTTTAGATTTTATTCAATTCTTTAAGTTATTCCTGCCTTTTTTTTTTTTAGTTGAGAGCGGTACACAATTGTTGTCACTCTCGAGAATTAAAGCACACACAAACTTAACATAAAAGTCACACATCTTTACGGGGCGTAGAAATCCAATCTGTGTTAATGATTACTGGAAATTAGTGATTTATTCTTCAATTATCAGGTATGTTCCACTCACTCTGTTTACTGCTAAAGTATGCTTTTTTTTTCACCATATTGAAATCATTCTCAAAGGTCCTACAATAGTGTGTTGAAAGTGTGTTAGCCTTGATGCTAGCATTTCAACTGTTTAAAAGCGCTTTTAATAAGCCCTAGTGGGAACACGCTGTGTGTGTGTCTGTAGCTTCAATGCTAATGTGTATTCATCCATCCATCCATTTTCTACCGCTTGTCCCTTTTGGGGTCGCCGGGGGTGCTGGAGCCTATCAGCTGCATTCGGGCGGAAGGCGGGACGGGTAAATGACCTCTGTGAGTGTGCGGCACACTCACTACTTTTATTGACACTGCACCGATATTTGCAAATATTATAATTTTTTTAATGAGTCAAGGAGTAAAGGGTAAAATAATAACATTTTCCATAGTTGGTGCAAGAAGAACAAATGGTCCCACATTTAGAAATGTTACCTTTTTCATAGTTCCATTTAGTTTAATGATGGTGAGGAAAACCGCCACTCCTCCTACAGTGCTTCCTGAAAAACAGTTTGGTGCTTCAAATGTTTTTTCCCCTAAAGTGATAAAATACACATCGAGGCATCGTGGGTCACAATATCAGTCCTTATGTTTCATAAAGTGTTGATGCTCCAGTGTTGTTTGACACATTAGTACTAATGCGCTGTTTGTTGCTGACTGACGGATAGTTGACAGTGCTTTATTTCAAAATGTATAGCAAAGCCTGCCTTGATTTTTCCATAACGGTGTCATTAAAAGTGAGCATTGGGCATCTCGTCTCTTTTCATAAACCAGCTTTAGGGACGCATGTTACCATATTTCCTAGGCTATAAAGAGCACCCACCAAATTTTAGAAGAAAAAATGATGTTCAATAGAAAAGCGCTATATAAATCTAATCCATTATTATTATTATTGTAATTATAATTATTATTATTATTATAATTATTACATGTGTTAGCCACACCGGACTATAAGCCACAGATATATACCGGTATGAAAGATTCTGTAAATTGTTATTTACATACCTTAATTGTTTCCAAACAGTGCCTGTTACACGGTTGGTCAAACAAAACAGCAGTTATCGTCATGGACCACTAGGTGCGGAAGCTCGTTCTCCAATCAGCTAAACGGATTCAATAACTCCACTGTGGCGTTTTTGTAAATTTATGAAACTGAAACAATACGGAAATAATGCCATTATAAGTCATTAATGCTAATGCAGACACTTAGCATATTTGCTAATGCTAACTATGATAGCTTGATTACATTATGTACAAATATGCATGAAAACACTCCTACAGCCATCACACATAGGCTGGTTTAGTAAGTATGAATTGTTTTAGTTATATTTTAAAACTTACAAACCTTGCTTGGAGTGATGAGTGAAGAATTATTTCAAGCAGAACGCTATGGACAAACTTACTTCCGGTTCAAGGAACAAAACGACAAGTACATTTTCAACCTGCAGCAACGGTAGTGAGTGAAGTCATCCAAAAGATGGCGCCATAGCACAAACAATAACACATCTTTTCAGTGTCTCTGTTGGTGTAATATAGCATCCATTTGTTTAGTACAAAACATTTAGCGAAGAAAAATCTGTAAATGAGCCACCCAGATTTATAAGCTGCAGGGTGCAAAGCGTAGTGGCTTGTAGTCCAGAAAAGAAGGTACTGTTCATTAAAAAAGTGATTTTGCATAACAATAGACCTTTTAATCCATTCAGTACTGCATCAGTTTATGGTCTTGTTTTGCTGACATGAGAAAAATGATGCCCTCTCACCTGTTTTTTGACGCCTGCGCAACAAAGCACAAACGGTCTATGACACTGTACTTAATACGGCCCTTAAATCAACATATCCAGCAGTGCAGCAGAACCTTTTAACATACTGTACCAGGAAACCACCTGAAAGTCTGAAACCTGAGACATTTCTCACTGGTGTAAACTTGCATAGACTGCTGCACACCTCACAAAAGTCTTGAACTATTTTTGTCAAAGAGGGTTTTTACAAAAAACAAAACTCAAACAACTATTCAGTTTTAGTGTGAATCCAGCGTTTCGAAGCTCGAAAAGGCTTCCACCCCTAATTTTTCAGTGATTTGTCATTACAAAAACTACATTCTTTGACTTTTTGCTTTTTCAAAGTGCAATTCAAAGAAAACCAGTCATCTAAAATTGACCAAGAACCAAATCTTAACATGAATATTTCACAGCTGTTTGCCTCGTGAGCCAGCATTCAGTCACATCCCCAACCTCCTGCTTCTCCTCAGTGCGTCTTTTATTCTCAAGTCAAGATGGCTGCTTTGGCCTGTAGCTGGCTGTTAACACCTCCAGCCCAGAAAGGGGGGGCTGTCTTTTTGTTGCTGCTCACCACAGGAAAAAGAAGGGGGGGGGGGGGGGGGGGCATCGAAAAACCCTCGGCAGTCGTCGCAGGCTTGAGTTTATGTTGCGTGAGCTCAGCGTTTGCCTGTGGAAAAGAAGTAGGTCAGCACAGAGACCTCGTTCAACCCGAGCTGAGCCGCTTGCTTGTGTGTGTGTCTGTGTGTGTGTAAGTCGTGTTAGAGTGTGTGAATTCCACATCCACCGAGATCCAGCCTGACCTCCGCTGACTTCCACAACACGGAATGCAGAAATCCTTGCTGCCTGGTGTCAAGGCGAGCGACCAAGTCGCCACTCAAGCATCAGCATGGGCGGGAAGGCGCTGTTATGATGGCGGAATGGAGCAGCACACTTTGAGGGCGGTTTCGGCCTGAGGGGAGACAATCCGCCGGTCCAAATTCTCTCTCCTTTCCGCCTCGCTCATTTCACAGCATGCTGCTGTTGTTAGGGGATGGCTGGCATGCTCCGCCCCTTCACCCCCGCCAGGAGCCAATCGGAGATCATATTCCTGCCCGTCCTGCCGTCTGATTGGTGGGCTGCCTCAGCCAGTTGAGTAATATGGGATTGATGGGTAATCTAAAGCCAAGTAGGACTAAGTACTGTACACCTGCATGACAATGGGTTGAATCCCTTTTGAGGATTATGGTTATATTCTAGATCACATGATGGTCCCAGATTAAAGCATTCAATCCATCAAAAATCGAGCATGTGTGTGCACCGTATGATATTGCGGTCTACTAATAGCTCGGTTCCCTTGACCTAAAATAATCCCACATTGCGTGATGAGTTTGTTGCTGCTGGTGTTGCATAGTGAGTGAAGTGACTAACGCGAGGGCCTTGGTAGAGGGGCTGTGCTCTCTCTCCCCCCCGGGTATTGTCATGGCTCCGAATGGCTAATGGGAAGTGAAACCAGAGCCGTAATGGCCGCCCAGTCGGGTCCTTTGCTACACTAAACGAGTGTGTTTGTAGAAGCGGAACTAATGTGTGTACAGATTTTTCAAAAGAGAAAAAAGTCTGACCCGCCTTTACAGTTCAGTACAATAATTAAATGTGAACATGCTGTGCATATGGAATATTCCTCCCAACACTTTTTTGTGTGTCTGCCCCTGCGCGCGCACACACTCTCCTTTTTTTTACCTCCTTTAAGGATGCCATAAGCGCATCCAAAAGAATACAAACAAGCTGCCCGGCAAATACAATAACAAATGCTTCTCACGACTACTAGTGGCGTCAATACAACATTGACGAGGAAAGGATGAGTCTATTAACATTAGGGCCGCAACTAACGATTCATTTGATAATCGATTAATCTGTCGATTATAACTTCGATTAATCGATTAATAATCGGATAAAAGAGACAAACTACATTTCTATCCTTTCCAGTATTTTATTGGAAAAAAAACAGCATACTGGCGCCATGTTCTTTCAACTTGCCAAATAAAACGAGGAAAATGTTACAAAAATGCACACTTTTGACACCCCTGCTATATATACTAAAAAATTTAATCTGATAAATGTATCGATAAAAAGCAGAGCCTGGCGACGCATGTGCGATTATCATAACTCTCTCGCTCTCTCTGTCTCTGCCCCTCTCTCACGAATGCTGCTGCACGCACAATTTGTTGTGTTTTTAATCTTCTTAACCCTGAACGTATATTGAAAATACACGCAACCCTAACTCAAAATGCCGGACATTTGAGGCATTTAAGAAACACCGCCCGGACAGCCCCGCAAAAGAGGACATTTCCGGTGAAAAGAGGACGTATGGTCAGGACCTAGCCCGGTCGCTGCTAGCATGCTAGTTGTCCGGCATTTTGAGTATTGTTTACACAACGTGCAGTACGCTACTTAACATGTCCGTGTGGAAACTCGTTTGGTACACTTCCGCACCGAAACGAAACCCCCGTACCGAAACCCCCGTACCGAAACGTTTCTATACAAATACATGTACCGTTACACCCCTATTATTTTGATTATTGTTTTTCAGCTGTTTGTAAATGTTGTTGTTTATAAATAAAGGTAAAAAAAAAAAAAAAAAAGTAGCCTCTGCGCATGCGCATAGCATAGATCCAACGAATCGATGACTAAATTAATCGCCAACTATTTTTATAATCGATTTTAATGGATTTAATCGATTAGTTGTTGCAGTCCTAATTAACATTGTGACTTTTTTTCCTACCTCCCCACAAAAAAGATACAACAAAACCTTTTTAAAGCGGTCATATTAAACTATAAAATAGAGATGGCAACAACGACAGAGTTCAGCATCCACCCGTACACATATGAGGAAGAGGGAATCGAAAAATAAACTTTGTAACAAAGGTTTGAAATGAACGCAGCTCAGTAGTTTGTTTTTTTATGTCTGTTGCTCTATTAATCTACAGTATTTTCCGGACTAGAGAGGGCATCGGTATATAAGCTGCACCCATTAAATTTTAGAGGGAAAACATTTTTTTTCCAGACTATAAGCCACATACATATACATTGTGAAATTAGATATTTACACTGAAATATTTTGTAAATGTTTATTTACATACATTTTAGTTGTTTCCAAACGGTGCCTGTAACACAGCAGTAAAACGGCTGATCAAACACAATTGAAGTCATTGTCTTGGACCCACTAGCTGCGGAAGCGAGCTCTCCAATCAGCTAAACAGAATGGATAACTTTAAGGGGATGTCTTGGTGAATTTACTGAGGAATTTG
>NC_084558.2:28910827-29013327 GCF_033978685.3 Nerophis lumbriciformis | reverse complement strand
TGGCGAGGAACGAAAGCGCGATGCAGAGTCACGACGGGGAGACTGCGCCAGAGAGTGCTAATAATGTGATAATGTGCGTTTCAAAACACCATCTTAACAGCGTCACTTGTCAATATGGCATTCGAAAAGCCCTGACGTGCATCCCTCCGTGATTAAAAACGGTAGTTGTGCATGCCAGTCACCTGCTGGTCGCCATCTTTGCAGTGTCAGTACAGCTGCGTTTTAAACAAGTTGTAAAGTGTTTGTGAATTAAGTCTTACTTACTTGCTTTTGATTATTTTTCATCGGAAAAAAAAGATACTACCGGAACCAGGATGGGTGATTGTAAATTGGACAAAAATTAGAGCATATCTGTTTGTTGTGGTGTGAAGCGACTGGGATGAGAATCAGCACCTCTAAGTCCATGGTTCTCGCCCGGAAAAGGGTGGAGTGCCATCTCCGGGTTGGGGAGGAGACCCTGCCCCAAGTGGAGGAGTTCAAGTACCTAGGAGTCTTGTTCATGAGTGAGGGAAAAGTAGATCGTGAGATCGACAGGCGGATCGGTGCGGCGTGTTCAGTAATGCGGACGCTGTATCGGTCCGTTGTGGTTAAGAAGCAGCTGAGCCGGAAAGCAAAGCTCTCAATTTACCGGTCGATCTACGTTCCCATCCTCACCTATGGTCATGAGCTTTGGGTTATGACCGAAAGGACAAGATCACTGGTACAGGCGGCCGAAATGAGTTTCCTCCGCCGGGTGGCGGGGCTCTCCCTTAGAGATAGGGTGAGAAGCTCTGCCATCCGGGAGGAGCTCAAAGTAAAGCCGCTGCTCCTCCACATCGAGAGAAGCCAGATGAGGTGGTTCGGGCATCTGGTCAGGATGCCACCCAAACACCTCCCTCGGGAGGTGTTTAGGGCACGTCCAACCGGTAGGAAGCCACGGGGAAGACCCAGGACACGTTGGGAAGACTATGTCTCCCGGCTGGCCTGGGAACGCCTCGGGATCCCCCGGGAAGAGCTGGACGAAGTGGCTGGGGAGAGGAAAGTCTGGGTTTCCCTGCTTAGGCTGCTGCCCCCGCGACCCGACCTCGGATAAGCGGAAGAAGATGGATGGATGGATGTTTGTTGTGGGTTAGCTCAGCCTCTACTTTTTTTAGACCAACGTTGCCTTCAATCTCCTCTTTCATGTTGTCTCCAAGAAGTAAAATTTGGTAAATCAACAACACATTTATTCTTGTTCCTATCAGGTGTTTTCTTACAAAAAGTAAACATCCATACTCATGATTATCTTGTTGCTGCCCCTGAGCTCTGGCTGCATTAGTATTATACTGTAGTCCACAGTCTCGACTTAGTTGAACTTTGCCCTCAATCGCCTCTCGATTTAGATGTAATTTCCGAGAAGTAACATTTCTCTTCTTTAAAGGTTAATGTAGTTTAAAATGTCTTTTGTTTCTTTTGCCTTTTTTTAAACTGTTCTCTGTATAGATGTCAATGTTTTTAAGACCACCGCTGGCATCTAAAAAACATGCCAGGGTCCCAAGTGGTGTCAACAGGTACCATATGTGTAGCCCACTGCTTGACATAGCAAAAAGAAACACTCATGCTAATGTTAGCCCAACCTCTTGTTTTGGTTATCTATCACTGTATTTTTAATGGATTAATAAGGCACTGTCGATGGACGGGTCTATTCGGGTTTATTTTCATACAAAAGGCGCACCAGATTATAAAGGGAATTAAAGGGATTAGTTTTTCCTACATTTGAAACACTTCGTTGTGGTCTACATAACATGTAATGGTGGTTCTTTGGTCAAAGTGTTGTGTATATTTTTTGCAGACCGTTTTCAAGCCGCTTTCTGACTGACTGTCTTCAGGATGTGCCATATTGTGGGTGGTTTTATTTAAGTGGCTCCCCTTCAACGTCATCCGTGTTGCAGTTTTTAGCGCTTCCATAGCGAGTCCACTGACAGATTAAATTCAAACTGTACGCTAACCAAAGTCGTACTTAAACATTTTGATGGATTTTTGAGCACCACGTGTAATGTTCTATGTTCTCAATGAAACATCAAAGTTTTGGTCTTGCTTGCTTACGGGTACTTGCTAGCGTTATTTATTGAACAGGCGTCAACTTGCAGTCCACACTTATCTCTTACGTGTGACTGCCATCTACAGGTCACAATTGCCATTACTCTATGTCCCACAACCAGAATAAGCACAATCACAATTAAAGGCCTACTGAAACCCACTACTACCAACCACGCAGTCTGATAGTTTATATATCAATGATGAAATCTTAACATTGCAACACATGCCAATACGGCCGGGTTAGCTCACTAAAGTGCAATTTTAAATTCCGCGCGAAATATCCTGCTGAAAACGTCTCCGTATGATGACGCCTGGGCGTGACGTCACGGATTGTAGAGGACATTTTGGGACAGCATGGTGGCCAGCTATTAAGTCGTCTGTTTTCATCGCAAAATTCCACAGTATTCTGGACATCTGTGTTGGTGAATCTTTTGCAATTTGTTCAATGAACAATGGAGACAGCAAAGAAGAAAGCTGTAGGTGGGAAGCGGTGTATTGCGGCAGGTGTTGTGCCGGATAACGCACCCCCGCCGTAGAATGTACCCCTTGATTGTTGTGCCGGATAACACAGCCGGTGTTTCATTGTTTACATTCCCGGAAGATGACAGTCAAGCTTTACCATTGGCCTGTGGAGAACTGGGACAACAGAGACTCTTACCAGGAGGACTTTGAGTTGGAGTTGGATGCGCAGACGCGGTACCATGAGTACGCATGCAGCTGCGGCTTCCAAACATTTGATCGCTTGCCCGTACGTGCGTGCCGCTATGTGCATGTCACGTACGTAACTTTGGGGACTTTGGGGAAATATATGTGCTGTATGAACTTTGGGGAGGTGAACGGTACTTTGGGCTGTGGGATTGAGTGTGTTGTGTAGGTGTTTGAGTTGTATTGGGGGGTTATATGGACGGGAGGTGTTTGTTATGCGGGATTAATTTGTGGCATATTAAATATAAGCCTGGTTGTGTTGTGGCTAATAGAGTTTATATATGTCTTGTGTTTATTTACTGTTTTAGTCATTCCCAGCTGAATATCAGGTCCCACCCGCCTCTCACAGCATCTTCCCTATCTGAATCGCTCCCACTGCCCTCTAGTCCTTCACGCTCACTTTCCTCATCCACAAATCTTTCATTCTTGCTCAAATTAATGGGGAAATCGTCGCTTTCTCAGTCCGAATCGCTCTCTCTGCTGGTGGCCATGATTGTAAACAATGTGCAGATGTGAGGAGGTCCACAAC
This sequence comes from Nerophis lumbriciformis, assembly GCF_033978685.3. Lineage (NCBI taxonomy): Eukaryota > Metazoa > Chordata > Actinopteri > Syngnathiformes > Syngnathidae > Nerophis > Nerophis lumbriciformis. The sequence goes on along the minus strand of NC_084558.2, from coordinate 29,010,035 downwards.
ATGTGACGTCACGCGCATATCGTCTGCTACTTCCGGTACAGGCAAGGCTTTTTAATCAGCGACCAAAAGTTGCGAACTTTATCGCCGATGTTCTCTACTAAATCCTTTCAGCAAAAATATGGCAATATCGTGAAATGATCAAGTATGACACATAGAATGGACCTGCTATCCCCGTTTAAATAAGAAAATCGCATTTCAGTAGGCCTTTAATACATATATAAGGCAATTTTTGAGAAAATTAAAGGATTTTAAGTAGTCCGAAAAATACGATATAATCCACAGTCTCCACTCTGCCTTCAATCTCTTCTTGGATTAAATTGAGGAAAATCCAGGAAAACCCAGTACAACTCCATTGTTGTTTTTCAGCATGTTTTATCCCGACTGTTGTGTTCAATGCCTCGTGGTTTTTGCAGTTTCCCCGCAGTACTAGTTTGAAGTGTAGCTCAAACCACTCGGTGGTTACACGCTTAAAGAATCCCACTCGGATGCGATTAGTATCACTCAGTCGTAACACGAGGTTGGGATTGACAGTGTGGGAGAGCGATGTTGTCTGTGGGGAGGGAGGACAAAAAGAAACATCCTTGGTTTTCTCCTCATGTGGTTTGTGCAGCACTTTGTAACACGGAGTCCAATCTCGTCGAGGTTGAATGCGCTCCCTCGCCACAAAGCCCCCCCTCCCCCGCTTGGAAGAGAAGGGGGGGTGCTCAAAAGAGGAGGCGAGGAAAAATATCCCAGCATGGTGGTCCAGCTGCTGACTGACTGTCGCTTGATAAGAAAATGGGGTACGATGTGTGTAGCTAGCGATGGGTGTGGAAAAGGAGCAGGTGTGAGCCTGGGTGAACAGATGTGTGTGTGTGTGTGTGTGTGTGTGTGTGTGTGTGTGTGTGTGTGTGTGTGTGTGTGTGTGTGTGTTGGGGGGGTTGCAAGACAAGGAGGAGGATCCTTCCTAAATAACAGATGTTTGGGGTGGGAGCAGCGCTTGGGTTTCTCTTAACCTGTCTGCAGTACACACACGCACACACACACACATTTTGTGTGTCTGTGGCTTTAATTAATAGGGTGTGTTTTTCTACGTCTCTCTTTTCGACAGTGTGTATCAACTCATCTGTAATTAGTCCAATATAATAGATGCTAAATATCACTATACCACAATGTAACATCAAAGAGTGGGACATCCATCCATCCATCCATCCATTTCTACCGTTTGTCCCTCTCGGGGTTGCAGGGGGCCTGGAGCCTATCTCAGCTGCACTCGGGCGGAAGGCAGCGTACACCCTAGACAAGTCGCCACCTCATCACAGGACTAACACAGACAGACAACCAATGAGAAGGACCCAAATATTATATTAGAGCGCTACAGTGCTAACATTACGGTCACATACTAGCAAGAGGGCCTAATTCTATCAGGCTTGTTCACACTGCAGGTCGATTCGGATTCTTTTGCCCATATGTGACCTGAATCGAAGTTTTTCATGTCAATGCGAACAGTGTAATTATCAATTTTTCAAGTCATACCCAGACTGCTTTTGTATGTGGATATAAATCAGATATTCATGTGATGCGACTGCAGTCTGAACGCTTCGGTCACATTTATCTGACCAATAGGTCATCAAATAGCCATAAGTGTCATCATTTTTTGCATAAATAGACGGTTGCAAAATAAATACTTGACAAAGACAGAAAACTGGCAAAAATAATGTTTTAGGAACTCACGTTCCACCGCTCCTTTCTCCGACTTCTTGCCCTCATTCTCTTTCATTTTCTCTGCCTAATAATCTGGTTCAGACAATGGTAACTTTGATTGCACAAAATCCTTGAAATTGCCACAAATGTGCCAGGACTGAGACCTGCTAGCATAGAAGCCATGTTTACTCCTGTAAATAGTGCAGCATGTGTAACGTCATGACATCATGCCTGTGGGTCAGATTACATTCAGATTCACATTTTTTTTGTAATGTGAACGGTTACATAAAAATATCTGATTCAGGGTTTCCCCGAGACTGCCAAAATACCTGTGGCGGTGGGGCGGGGTTATGGGCGTGGTCACCATGACGTCATCGAATTATTTGCATAATCTTCAATGATGATATGATTGTCTTAAAAAATGTTTTTTTCATTAAGTTCTTTTACAATTGATTCTCCTTAGTTTTATCCTGCTTATGAATGTGTGTTTTAACTCATGCGCAGCACTGTTTTTTATAATATGCTGTTTATATAAAGTCGATTGGATTGGATAAAAAGGCAAAACAATGTATACATACACTTATAAAAACCGATCTGTTATTATTAATTAGTATTAAGATGTATTTTTATATCATTTTGTCATATTTTCAATTGTTCTTGCCTATTGTACAATGTACTTTGATAATTTTTCAAGTGGCATTCTAGAGACTTTTAATGATTTTTGATGACTTTAAAATTAAAAACTACTAGCAATAAATCTAATCTTCTTTTGGTGTTATTGTATAATGTAGTCGTGCTTCGAGGCTCTTAACTTCTGTCCCTCGATGTCCCTGACGAAAGGTTTGCCGCAGCAAGCATGAGGTCACACTTGCTTTGCGCTGAACTTTCTCTTCTTAAAAGCCTCTTTTTATCCGCCACTGTCCTCCTTAATATTTGCACATTTCGTAGTTCGCTGTCCACGTGTATATCTGGTTACGCCCACATCACAGACATTCTGACAACGCTCCAGACAATGGCGTGCGTCTTGTTTACATTCGGGTACGGCCTCACTGTTTTCGATAATCAAAGTATTTTTCCGGTGGTTGAGTTTCCGGTATATCACTTGTCAATACTCCGCTAATAATGGGCTATATATGTATCCATTCAAACTGTAACGACCTGCTGGTGGTAATGTTTAATGTTCGTGTGGTTTGGATTTAATGTGAGTTTTTCCCATGTTTGCAAACACACCGTCCGTGCCTGAAAGATGATTGGCTGAGAATGAGGAAGTGTTGTTTTGTGTCCAGGGAAGCACTGACTCACAGAGACGAAAGTGTGTACACGGGAGATAAATCCTGTTATCATAAGATTGGTAATAAATGTTAAAAATAGCGTCGGACCGTGTTTAATTTTTTATGGGGTCTACAATATATTCTATCACTTTAATTTGTTTTTAAGTAAAAACATATATTTATAAATTTTCAAGGTGTAGCGGTAATAAAAATATTGTGGCGGTCCGCCACATTCAGTTACATTAAGGGGAAACCCTGGGATTTGATAAACAAATCGAAATTGGACATCCTAACCTGTAGTGTGAACGTAGCCTTAATGATCAATTGTACAGCTCTGATAGTTGGCCAACCTCAAAGCTTTATTTTAAGATGTGTAGTGAAGCCTTCCTCTGTGTGTTTAGTTTACAAAGCTTCCTTCAGTGAAATGGTGGGTATATACACAACACACACCGTACATTTAGCTCTATTGTTATACTTCCTATAACAGGAATGTTGGTGTACACTCCTTTCCATGCGTACATGCACTCACACCTAACACACCAACACCTTTGTCGACACCCCTATCGATTTAGTTTTCCTCCCACTCGCCGCGTCAACACCAAATGAAAGGACCCGGATAGATTAAGATTGATTATGTTTTTACTCAGGCAACATTTTTCTTTCAAGGCTCCGCATCTTGATTGATTGCTCCCGGCGACCTTTATGAGGGAGAACAGAAAGCCCAGCCTATGTATGTGTACACAGTTGGTCAGCTTTTTGTCGAGCGATATATGTCCTGAATATTTTTTGGAGAACTTGTTTTCCCTCTTAGGTGGAGATAAGGATGTACACTTGAGTGCTGTTATTGTCCATTGTTACTGGCTTCTGATACTTAATTGTTGCATGACACATCCTGACTGAAATGCTTCCTGAGGAGGACCTTTTTGGGACTTACAGGTAAGAAGGCGCAAACATGGCACTGCTATCTGTAGTGGATTTACTGTTGTGTCATCAATCATGTCCGTATTGCCAATAGGGACAGGAATCATGGCCAATTTCTGATTTGGATTCATAAAGTTATAAATCGATTAATCACGCTTCAATTTAATCTGCACTTAAATATTGAAAATGTCTTTATTCTGTAACAAAATACAAATATCCTTAATTTTTTTGTTTAAACTTTCCTCAAATCTCAAAAGTGCAACTATGAAATAAAAATAATTGTAAGTAAATGTGTACCGTATTTTCCGCACCATTAGCCGCACCTAAAAACCACAAATTTACTCAAAAGCTGACAGTGCGGCTTTTAACCCGGTGCGCTTTATATATGGATAAATATTAAGATTCATTTTCATAAAGTTTCGTTCTCGCAACTTCGGTAAACAGCCGCCATCTTTTTTCCCGGTAGAGCAGGAAGCGCTTCTTCTTCTACGCAAGCAACCGCCAAGGTAAGCACCCGCCCCCATAGAACAGGAAGCGCTTCTTCTTGTACTGTAAGCAACCACCCGCCCCCGGAAGAAGAAGAAGCGCGCGGTGCATGCTGGGATATGTGACGTTTCATTTCCATTTGTGTGTTTATGTAAAGACCCCAAAATGGCTCCTATTAAGTGTGTTGTCTGTCTAATTATAAATAATGCAGACGAGGCGTGTTAACTGAGTTCTCAACGTTTACTCACAGCGTGCTCATAACCACATTCTAACTCCCAGCATACAACAACGCTTCTCAGGGCTACCGCGCATGCTCGTAACTATCGTTGCATGCTGGGTAGTGTAGTTGTTATATTTGCTAGCTCATAACATCACATTAAGAGACACGCTTACGCGCTTAATTCAATACTCGCCGTCATTCCGGGTGGATTGACAAAAGACCTCCAGCCGCTAGATATTGGTGTCAACAGGGCATTCGAAGCTAGACTGCTAACTGCGTGGGAACAGTGGATGACGAAGAAGCGTGCGGTGCATGCTGGGATATGTGACGTTTCATTTCCATTTGTGTGTTTATGTAAAGACCCCAAAATGGCTCCTATTAAGTGTGTTGTCTGTCTAATTATAAATAATGCAGACGAGGTGTGTTAACTGAGTTCTCAACGTTTACTCACAGCGTGCTCATAACCACATTCTAACTCCCAGCATACAACAACGCTTCTCAGGGCTACCGCGCATGCTCGTAACTATCGTTGCATGCTGGGTAGTGTAGTTGTTATATTTGCTAGCTCATAACATCACAGTAAGAGACACGCTTACGCGCTTAATTCAATACTCGCCGTCATTCCGGGTGGATTGACAAAAGACCTCCAGCCGCTAGATATTGGTGTCAACAGGGCATTCGAAGCTAGACTGCTAACTGCGTGGGAACAATGGATGACAGAAGGCGAACACACCTTCACTAAGACAGGGAGGCAGCGCCAGACGACGCCAACATCTGCCAGTGGATCGTAAATGCCTGGGCAGATATTTCGGTCACAACTGTAGTCCGAGCTTTCCGGAAGGCAGGATTCACAGAACTGCTGGATAACAGTGACACTGACTCCGATTACTTCGACGAGACGGAGCCGGCCATTTTGGATCTCACATTTGCCCAACTTTTCACTTCGGACACCGAAGACGAAGGATTTACGAATGAAGAATAACTTCAGAAAGTGAGCGCTATGTTTATTTTGTGTGTTGTGACATTAACGTTCGAGCAACATTATGTTGCTATTGCTCTGCACTATTTTGAATTTTACTATGTTTGTGATTGCACATTTGCGTACATTTTGGGAGTGAACAGAGTTGTTAGAACGCTGGTTTTTAATATATTATTAAAGTTTGACTGACCTATCTGACTGTTTTTTTGACATTCCCTTTAGCGCAGCGTAGGCGCGGCTTATAGTCCGGGGCGGCTTATTGGTGGACAAAGTTATGAAATATGCCATTCATTGAAGGTGCGGCTAATAATCCGGTGCGCCTTATAGTGCGGAAAATACGGTACTTGTATTTAGGGGTGTAACGGTACACAAAAATTTGGTTCGGTACGTACCTCGGTTTAGAGGTCACGGTTCGGGTTCATTTTCAGTACAGTAAGAAAACAACAAAATATTAAATTTTTTGGTTATTTCTTTACCAAATTTGTAAACAATGGCATAACATACATATACACACAGGGTCCATTGCCAGGGTTAATGTGGTCAACATATATCAAATAAAAACTAAAATAAGATAAGGCTCAGAATGGTTTCTTAACAAAACTTTTCTACATATAAAGTGCTTTTTTTGATTGATTGATTGAGACTTTTATTAGTAGATTGCACAGTACAGTACATATTCCGTCATACTTGCCAACCCTCACGGATTTTCTAAAGACTCCCGAAATTCAGCGCCTCTCCCGAAAACCTCCCGGGACAAATTTTCTCCCGAAAATCTCCCGAAATTCAGGCGGAGCTGGAGGCCACGCCCCCTCCATGCGGACCTGAGTGACGTGTCGACAGCGGCCAGCCTGTTTTCACGTCCGCTTTCTCACAATATAAACAGCGTGCCTGCCCAATCACGTTATAACTGTAGAATGATCGAGGGCAAGTTCTTGGTTTCTTATGTGGGTTTATTGTTAGGCAGTTTCATTAACGTCCTCCTAGCGCGGCAACAACACACAACAACAGCAGTCACGTTTTCGTCTACCGTAAAGCAGTTCGTCTGCCGTAAACAGCAATGTTGTGACACTCTTAAACAGGACAATACTGCCATCTACTGTACATGCATATGTGACAATGACATCTAGGGCTTTTAGAGAGTGCAGTGCACAACTGCTATACTATATATATGAAATACTTGAGTATTTCTTATATATATATACATATATATATATATATATATATATATATATATATATGAAATACTTGACTTGGTGAATTCTAGCTGTAAATATACTCCTCCCCTCTTAACCACGCCCCCAACGACGCCCCCCAACCACCCGCCCCGCCCCACCCCCGACCACGCCCCCCCACCCCCGCCTCCCGAAATCGGACGTCTCAAGGTTGGCAAGTATGTATTCCGTACAATTGACCACTAAATGGTAACACCCAAATAAGTTGTTCAACTTGTTTAAGTCAGGGTCCACGTTACTCAATGTTAAACTGCCTCAAGTTGTTGCTCAGATGAAAAAAAAAATGACAAAACTTTTCTTCTACATATAAAAAGTGCAACTAAACATTTTCAAGTCAACTCAGCCTCAGATGAACTTTTCTTCCCCCCCTTGTGAGTCTGCAACCGGACATGGCATCACGTGCAACAAAAGTAACGAAAGATGACTGTTTGATTTTATGTGAATCCGTACCCGGGAGTACAACCAACTTTGTTGGTACCTGTAAAAGTACCAAATTCTGTACCCATCCCTATTAAGTGCAGTCAGACAGGATGTAATGCATGGCAATTTTATTGTCAAGGCCGGAATATGCCTTTTTTTCCCGGACGCACTTGGAAACAGTGCTGTGTGCGGGAGATGAAGATGCAAAAACAGTAAAAAGTACCTCCCTTGTAGGGCTGCTGTTTTTTCTTCAGCAGTAAGCTTCTAAGACACTTTGTTCCAAAAATAAGCAATAAAAATAACCGTTTCAGTCAAATGTTTACATTGCATGATCACAATATAGTGTGGTCCACACAAGCACTAAGCGAGACGACCCGCTAGAAGCCGGCATGTGCGAGTGTAAATCTTTGGCAGCAAACGTTGCGATGGCCTCTATTACTGTATCTCTGTGGTCCGCGGAGAATCGGCTGATAATGCTAGTAAGTCCCTCACTCTTTAGTTTTGCCACAGATGATTTGTTGTATATTGCCGCTGCTGCTTCCCGCACAAGACTGCCAGTGGGAGGGAGGGTGGTAGAGGTAATAGATATGCCTTGTGAATCGATTTTGCAAAACTTTAAAGATATCGATCTGTAATCGATCAGATTTTTTTATCCAGCCCTAATTGTCACCATTTGCAAAAATACCATAGTGTCTTCATTAAAAACAGTTTTATAAATAGTCCATCCTGTGTCCATTTAAAAAAAAAAAAAAAAAACGTGACTTATCTCCATTTGCGAAAAAATGCTTAAGATGGAGCCACGAGTAAAATGTGAATAATTTGATGCATTGTGCGATTAAGGCCATCTGATTACATCATTGTAGTGAATGTTTACCCCAACTGAACTTCTTGACATGAAGGAGTGATTCAAAGGACTGACTCACATATTTCTCAGCCTCACCAACCCTCCTTCCCCTGCATCAACTTCTCTGAGGGAATCTTTTCTGACTGTAGCGGGTCACTGCACCACGTCACCGACACCGATCTGAGTCAGCTAAATACTTTCCGCAGTGAAAACATTGTTGCGGTCGCTCCAGATGAGAGCCAAGGAAACCCCTGGAGGTATTTCCCAGACTTGGCTGCTGGGCTCTGTGATGTCATGGGAGCGAACAAAAGCCGACACAACCCCTGGCTTTGGTTAAATACTGTTGTCGGTGTTTATTTATAGCTTTTTGTCAGAGTGTTGTTATGACTGGGTGCACGTGCGCTGCAGTGAGGTGACGAAAAAAAGGATTTCTGGTGCGGTGGATATGAAAATGCTTCTTGCGGTTTAGACAGCTTAAGTTTCTTGTAGCAAATCTAAACAAATGTCAGCCTTTAATTGTGTTTATGATGCCAGGAATCTTTGCAGCAGGAAGTTCTGAGTCAAGCTATTTCTCTCATTTTCTGGGCTTAGATCTTGATCCAGACGACTATTGACACCAAAGCTGACCTCACTCCCCAGCCTCTGCTCTCCCGGGCTGCCATGTCTCCACCATATCAAAGCACAATGTCGTCTGACTCGCAACGCACCGCAATTCCGTATTTCATTAAGGGCTATTTTGGCTGCAGTCCTTTTTGGAGGCGCAAGAAAATCCCATCCTGCCCATAAACATCTGAACACTTTTTACGCATGTTTGCTTTTACAACTTAAATCCAAACTCGGATCAAAAATGCTTAACTGTAATCAGTTATGCAAAATACTGACACTTAAAGGCCCCATGTTATACTATTTTTCACCGATTTTAAAGTTTTCTAGGTTTCATAGACGGCGTGGCGCAGTGGAAGAATGGCCGTGCGCGACCCGAGGGTCCCTGGTTCAATCCCCACCTAGTACCAACCTCGTCATGTCCGTTGTGTCCTGAGCAAGACACTTCACCCTTGCTCCTGATGGGTGCTGGTTAGCGCCTTGCATGGCAGCTCCCTCCATCAGTGTGTGAATGGGTAAATGTGGAAGTAGTGTCAAAGCGCTTTGAGTACCTTGAAGGTAGAAAAGCGCTATACAAGTACAACCCATTTATCATTTATTATTTATAGTAGTGTACTGGAAGTGTGTTCTACAAAACCTAGTTTTAATGCTGCAGTTGTATTTAAAACTGCTACAGTGCAGGGACAATCAACTACATTGTTTTGGGGGCACTTTTCCAGAAAGCGAAAAACCGGGGACTTTTCCTTTCACTATTAATCTGATTTTATATATTTCGGAGAACCATTTGATTTTGTTGTATTTATTTTGTCAGAGTTATAGGAGTACTCTGCTGTTTTTAAGGACCTTTTGCAAAAAAGCCTGTCATAGATCATCTTTATAACAGCCCTGTAATGTTTTTTAAAAATCTGCTGCAAAAATGTGAGTCTCTCACAAGTTTTTTTTAACTGAATTGAATAGCCCAAATGATGAAAAAGAGAGGACCCAATATAGAACCTTGAGGAACACCACTAGTATATATAAATAAATTAGACAAATGACTGCTGACTGCATCTGAAGTAAAGAAGCTACAGCAACAACATAGTTATATAAATCACATTACAAACAAATGAATTGCCAAAATGGAGAGGACTTGAAGGATTGCCTCGAGGAACGCCTCTGTTGTGATGTTTGGACCCTAGTGTTCTATGTTTGCTAGCAAAGTTAAAAGGTCAATGCAAGGATCTGCCAATGTGTTCACATTGGTCTAAGTTGCTCTATACAACAAGAGCACTAGTGTTTTTAGGACTTTGCTGCAAAAATGTTTGTCTCCCAAATTTTGAACTAAACTCAACTTGACTAGTTTCATTTCCGGGCCGAACCACCAATGTGTGTCTGTTGCTTTAACGCTAATGAGCTTGCCCATGCCTGTTTACGGCAGACTCTGTCGCTTCAAATAGGTGCTATTGTGCCCCTTATCAACTTTTTACATGGAAATATCAAACAATGGATGCCGTAAGTCACATACTACAATATAATATTGGAGACAGGCACAAGAGGGTTAGCCTATTTACTGAAGCTCCCATGTCCTTAAGCTGATAGTGAACATAGTTATTTTAAGATGTGTAGCGAGGCCTTTTTCAATGGGTTTTTCAATACAAAGCTGTGCATCCAGCTAGGGGCGGGTCAGAGGTGGTAGGTAATATGTGCATGAGGAAAGAAGTTTTCTCAATTTCAAAAGCGATCGTTTGAGCGTGCTTTTCAAATGTGGAGCAAACAAGTCAGGGAGATGACTGATTTTTTTTAAAGTTTTGGTGCAGGAGACTCTATTAAAGTCATTTCTGCAAAACTGGACCTTTTAATAGGCTGTATTGTTACCATTAGCAATTAACTGTTAGTGTTGTAAACAAAGCTATAAACAATGCAATTAAAGTGTCAATTATTTCTATGCTTTAGACGTCACATCTATCACGGTAGGACTGGAAGCCGCGAAAAAGTCAAAGGTCCGATTTTATGAAACCTCGCCGCGAGCACGAGTGAAGACTTAGCTCTATCCGTCCGCCCCGGCGTCCAGCGCATACGCAGCGTGCCACAGGCAAGACTTCCCAATGGATACGCTGTCTTCGCCGCAGCCGGGGAGTACAAATAGACAGACCCAACCTTGTGCACACACACGGGCAGTTGCAGTATCTCACTCTCGGTAATGCACTATCGACCTTCTGTTCTTTGCAGACCTTGGGCTCTTCTGTGGCCTCAACCTGCTGAGCACACACACACGCACACTGCGTCCATGCTGACCTTTTCAGCTGGTGGAACGAGACTTGATTTCCAATACGAGGTTGTCTAACACTGCCCCAACCCCCTCTTCCATCCTGACTGGATTCGTCCTCCAAGCAGTGTTAATGTGATTAGGCTCGTGCATCTGCCATTTAAAAAAAAAATCAAACACGGTCGTCCTTTCGGACATGATTTCATACCGTGGGGTTCTTTTCGCGCTCACCGTTCTCTACAGCAATTCACTATTCCACTTTATTAACCACTCACGTCATGGTAGCCCATCCAAGGTCTTCTTTTCTCTGATACTGAAAAATATTTTTCCCCTTGCTTGAATTATGAGGCCATGTAAATGATGTGGCAACAAAGAAGCCCCAGTTCTTCATTTGCTCACTGTATCTTTTCGCAAAGTTACAGTTTAAAAGACTCATAGTGCCCAGATGACTGTCTTTATGTATTTTCTGCTCCTGAAAACTAATCTGGTAGTCATTTTCCTTAATATCAAATAGTTTTTGAGTAATCTGGAGATAACTACTTTGAATGGCTCTTCTTGCTCTCCCATTATCCACAGAACTGAAGCCCAGTTCCCTGCATAGACAGTGTGGATAAAGGCATGAAAACTATTATTTTGATCACTTAATTGTATGTTTGCCGTGCTGGTCCATGATTAATTCAAAACTGTTAGCATTCATATACCGTATTTTCCGCACTATAAGGCGCACCTAAAAACCACAAACTTTCTCAAAAGCTGACAGTGCGCCTTATAACCCGGTGCGCTTTATATATGGATAAATATTAAGATTCATTTTCATAAAGTTTAGGTCTCGCAACTACGGTAAACAGCCGCCATCTTTTTTCCCCGTAGAAGAAGCGCGCGGTGCATGCTGGGATATGTGACGTTTCATTTCCATTTGTGTGTTTATGTAAAGACCCCAAAATGGCTCCTATTAAGTGTGTTGTCTGTCTAATTATAAATAATGCAGACGAGGCGTGTTAACTGAGTTCTCAACGTTTTCTCACAGCGTGCTCATAACCACATTCGAACTCCCAGCATACAACATCGCTTCTCAGGGCTACCGCGCATGCTCGTAACTATCGTTGCATGCTGGGTAGTGTAGTTGTTATATTTGCTAGCTCATAACAGCACATTGAGAGACACGCTTACGCGCTTAATTCAATACTCGCCGTCATTCCGGGTGGATTGACAAAAGACCTCCAGCCGCTAGATATTGGTGTCAACAGGGCATTCGAAGCTAGACTGCTAACTGCGTGGGAACTTCTCAGGGCTACCGCGCATGCTCGTAACTATCGTTACATGCTGGGTAGTGTAGTTGTTATATTTGCTAGCTCATAACAGCACATTGAGAGACACGCTTACGCGCTTAATTCAATACTCGCCGTCATTCCGGGTGGATTGACAAAAGACCTCCAGCCGCTAGATATTGGTGTCAACAGGGCATTCGAAGCTAGACTGCTAACTGCGTGGGAACAATGGAAGACAGAAGGCGAACACACCTTCACTAAGACGAGGAGGCAGCGCCAGACGACGCCAACATCTGCCAGTGGATCGTAAATTTGCCCAACTTTTCACTTCGGACACCGAAGACGAAGGATTTACGAATGAAGAATAACTTCAGAAAGTGAGCGCTATGTTTATTTTGTGTGTTGTGACATTAACGTTCGAGCAACATTATGTTGCTATTGCTCTGCACTATTTTGAATTTTACTATGTTTGTGATTGCACATTTGCGTACATTTTGGGAGTGAACAGAGTTGTTAGAACGCTGGTTTTTAATATATTATTAAAGTTTGACTGACCTATCTGACTGTTTTTTTGACATTCCCTTTAGCGCAGCGTAGGCGCGGCTTATAGTCCGGGGCGGCTTATTGGTGGACAAAGTTATGAAATATGTAATTCATTGAAGGTGCGGCTAATAATCCGGTGCGCCTTATAGTGCGGAAAATACGGTATACTATTTATACCTAATAACTGTTAACATTATGAGCAAATATAAATATAATATACAAACTCCATAGCCTGTCTACCACCACCATCATCAGTGTCTGCCTGTCATGGGTATTTTCTAAAACTTATTTTTAATATATATATATATATATATATATATATATATATATATATATATATATATATATTTTTTTTTTTTAAACCTTGCTTGCTCACTGTCTTCCCACCCTTGTAAAGCTACTGGAAATGGTAATTTTTCTTAATTTCTATGTTCTCTCCGCATTTTCTCAAGCACAATTCAATCAACTCAAGGTACAATTCCAGCGATAAAATATTAGTAGAAGAGGTTGCAAAATACAATATTGGCAGCTTACCTTTTTTCTTTTTCTCTGCTTTTTGAGCACTGGTGTGTCCGCAGCATAGCTTGGGGGCGGTGTGGCGCGGTGCTCGGTTGGGAGAGTGGCCGTGTCAGCAACCTGAGGGTTCCTGGTTCGATCTCCACCTTTTGGTTGGTATCAACACTTCAGTCATCAACAATTGCATCATCAGAGAAATTGGCATTGGAACAGTGTAGGTCTGACTTGGTACATATGTACAGCCGTAAATGGTAGTTACACATAAGAGATACGTGTGGACTGTAGGTTAATGCCCCCTGTTCAATATATGACGTTAGCAAGCAAGCATAAAACTTTAAATGCTTCATGAAGAATATATAACATTACACACGGCACTCAAAAATCTGTCAAAATGTTCTATTACGGTTTTTGTGAGCTACAAAGCCGATGGATTGCCGGCGTAATAAGACTACCCTAGTCAGACGTACTGTGCTTCAATATTCATCCACAGCTGTTGCCATTTCTAATATAAATAGCGTTCAATTCTAACTTACATCTGTCTGTAGACTCGCTATGAAGCAGTAAAAACTATGAGTACAACAAAGATGACGGGAAGAAGATGCTGTTGAAGTGAAGCCAGGTAAATAAGACAGCCCGCCAAACGTTGCATCCTGAAGAGACGATCCGAAAGCGGCTTGAAGATGGTCTGTAAAACATAATCTATGCAACATTTTGACCAAAGAACCACCATTACATGTTATGTAGACCACAAGGAAGAGTTTTAAATGTAGGTAAAAAATCATATGACCCCTTTAATTGTGCTTTATAATCCGGTGCGCCTTTTGTATGAAAATAGACCTTAATAGACCTGCTTATTGGCAGTGCGCCTTATAATCTGGTGCGCCCTATGGTCCAAAAAATACAGTAGCCACTTGATGGAATTGCACAGTCTTTGGCAAACAGTGTTACAAACTTGTACAATTCTTCTGTAGAGAACATTCGGCTGATGCAGACCGACTATTTATAGTTCCAAAATGTGCTGAAACTCACAATAAAACAAGCCTGAAATTATTACTGTGTATTTTGGCGCACATTTTACCTGTGGACATGGTTTTTAGGTCTAGAACCATGAAATGAGTGCCAATGTTGTCGGCATTAGAGGGGACCAAAAAGTAAATTTTCTCAGTTTGCTGACAGATGTGAAATACTAACCGTGGCAGCATTATAAATGATTTATATTTAAAAAGTGTCAAGAATCAAAAGGGGAATATACCAAAACCACTGTTTGCCCATATGGTGGGTGACTGGACGTGGCCTTTAAAGCCCCCAAAAAGCTCAATTTCTCAGTGTGCTGACTCTAGTATTTCACAAAATGACATCTTAACACTTAATTCGTCTCAAAAAAGTAGCAAAACCAAAAAAGGAGTATTATTGTAACCAAACCTTTGACTTCATCCCCTTCAGCACGTCTAAATCCCTGTGGCAGTAGCAGTATGTGCCGCTTTGATAGGATGAAGGCGGATTTCCTTTAAAAGAGTAGAGAGCCTTATGCCGAATTATCTTCCCATACATTTAAGACGCTCTTATCTGGGAAGCATTTAAAGGGAAGGTTTGCGTAAACAGTGACTTCACTTGGCAGCCTGTCGCGGCGCCAGACAGTCGGACTTGTAGTTTTCTCTCTGTGTCAGGCTGTACACACATTGGGACCCGGCAGGACAGGAAATCACCAGATACCAGGGGAATAGATAGCGACCATGTCACAGTTAAAATGCTCTGACTAATAGCCATAACGATGCTAATGGTAATATTAACAACAGACCTGGGACTTGCAATGTTTGCCGATTCCATAGCCTACCAGGAAATGAGTTTGTATACATTGATGTGAGACAATAGGCAGGGTAATTACCCTGCCTATTGTGTTGTAACTAAGGTACACATCTTAAACCACTGCTAACAAATTGTTGAAGGTGCTAATATCTACAAAACACCTACCGGTACTATAACTCTTTGGAGTTTATTCCAATCACACCAGAATTTGACACACTATTAGGGGACTTACACACAGAATTTGAGAAACTATTAGGGGACTTATAAACAAAGGTGTGTAAAAGTACAACAAGATTGTTTAAACAATATCTTTGCAGGTGTGTGCGGGCGGGCATTGACAGCTAATTAATGAACAATTAGTCATTTTTCTAATTATTATAAAACTGGATATCAACAGTTAATGTTCACTCTTTAAATTAAAAGCTAGTCATAGATTTTGACAAATTGAAAGTGCAGTTTGTGTACCTAATGTACCTCAAATTGCAAACTATTGGTTATGAGACAGAGCTCTTAAATCAAAACACTTGTATCACAAATCAACATCTCCCATTTAAATTAATTTAAATCAATTTAATTGGGGCTTTCCACCCCAAAACAGCACAATTTTAACACGTAACATATATTTTTAAAAAGAAAAACAAACTTTTAGATAATAAATATTGTATAACTACAGTACAACTACAGTAGTTTTATGAAACAATGTTATACAAATGTAGAGCATTTACCTTGGCGAGTGGGCTTCTTTTGTATCTCCTTGCAGCTAGTTCTCCGTCTAATACATTGTCAGCAGCTTCTCCATAATACCTTTATACGCTCTGTGTTTTTTGATGATTTGTTTATTTAATTCAATGAATATCATTAGTTTCTTCTTCTCAGCAGTGCCCTTCACACTCACTTTCTTCCTTCCCATGGTGGTTGGAAAACAAAGCTATGTTTTGTTAAGAGACAACTATTATCTCAAATCACTTTTAATTTGGGGAGTCTTAAGTTGAGGTACAGCTGTAATGAGATATACCGTATTTTTTGGAGTATAAGTCGCTCCGGAGTATAAGTTGCACCGGCCGAAAATGCATAATAAAAAAGGAAAAAACATATATAAGTCGCACTGGAGTATAAGTCGCATTTTTGGGGGAAATGTATTTATAAAAGCCAACACCAAGAATAGACATTTGAAAGGCAATTTAAAATAAATAAAGAATAGTGAACAACAGGCTGAATAAGTGTACGTTATATGAGGCATAAATAACCAACTGAGAACGTGCCTGGTATGTTAACGTAACATATTATGGTAAGAGTCATTCAAATAACTATAACATATAGAACATGCTATACGTTTACCAAACAATTTGTCACTCCTAATCGCTAAATCCCATGAAATCTTATACGTCTAGTCTCTTACGTGAATGAGATAAATAATATTATGTGATATTTTACGCTAATGTGTTAATGATTTCACACATAAGTCGCTCCTGAGTATAAGTCGCACCCCCGGCCAAACTATGAAAAAAACTGCGACTTATAGTCCGAAAAATACGGTACCTTATTTTCCAGGCTATATATATATATAGGCTTTGAGTACCTTGAAGGTAGAAAAGCGCTATACAAGTACAACCCATTTATCATTTAATTTATAGCGCACTGGTATATAAACCGTATTTTAATCATCAATCAATCAATCAATCAATCTTTATTTATATAGCCCTAAATCACAAGTGTCTCAAAGGGCTGCACAAGCCACAACGACATCCTCGGTACAAAGCCCACATACATTTTAGAAGAAAAATATTTTTACATGTATTAGTAGCCGCATCGGACCGTAAGCCACAGATATATACCGCTACGAAATATATTTTAAATGTTTATTTGCATACCTTAATTGTTTCCAAACGATGCCTGTCATACGGATGGTAAACAGCTAATCAAAGAAAACAAGTCATCGTCATGAACCCACCAGCTGCGGAAGCTAGCTCTCCAATCAGCTAAACAGACTCAATAACTCTACGGTGACGTTTTGGTGACTTTATGAAACTGAAACGATACGAAAAGAATGTCATTGTAAGGTAATGATACTAACACAGACACTTGTTAGCATATTTGCTAATACTAACGACACTAGTTTGTCTACAGTACAAAAGCATGTACACACAGGCATGAAAACACTCCTACAGACATCACAAATGGGATGGTGTAGTAAGTATGAATTGTTTGTTTTATTATAAAACGTACCAAAGGTTGCTTGGAGTGATGAATGAAGAATTATTTTGAGCAGATACATTATAGACAAACCGTAGACGAAACGGGATATACTTATGGTTCAAGGCATGAAACAGGAAATACATTTTCAACCTGAAGCACCTGCAGTGAGCAAACTCGTCCAAAAGATTGCGCCATAGCACAAAATATAACACACCTTTTCGGTGTAAAATGAAAACTATTTGTTGAATACAAACCATTATGGCCGTTGGCGAAGAAAAATCCATTAATTAGCCGCACCGTTTTATAAGTCGGAGGGTTCAAGGCGTAGGAAAAAAGTAACGGTTTATAGTCCGAAAAATACGGTAATCCCTAACGTGACAAAAATGTATTATATTCTCAGACATGGAACTCGTCTGGAACGCTGATACAGCAGTACGGCGAAAAGGTTCGCAGTTAGGAATATCACGTTGTAAAGTCCATCTTGTCCAGTTTGAAACATTCCAAAGAAAATTGATGAATCCAATTTGAATTGTTTGCTACACAACGATAGGAATGATGTTTGATAAGAAATGATCGAGTTCGAGCCTATTATCGAATCGTCTTATCGAACCGATTCCTTATCGATTCCCTTATCGAGTCCAGATAGGTTGTTGTATATGGAAAAAAACACACAATATTTGCTTTAACAAAAGCTCACTTTTATTATATAAGAAAAAAATTTAATCTAATAAATAAATAAATATTGACTGTTACCCCCCTAAAAAAAATAAAATTAAAATAAATAAATATTGACTGTCGTTACCCAAAGTATATTAAGTGGGATTTTTCAGAAAAACAAATATATACAGTAACACAAAAACAACCTGTCTCTGTGATCACTATAGGTGTATAAATAATGATATAGTGTTAAATAAAATCAGTCCCTTGGGCACAAAACTGAAAATACAGCTCTCCAAAAAGTGCAATTCTGCTGCTATTTGACATAACGGTTTCTTATGATGCTTTGACATTTTTGCACTTTATTTCTTTATTGAAAAAAAATTCTATGAAAAGAAAAGTTGTTTGCAAATGTGGTTACAATGCTAAAAAATGAAAAGTTAAAGCTAAAAAAAGAAATACACTTTATTGAGTTAACATTATTTCTTTATAGGGGGAAAGATGTTATGAGCTAGGGAATATAACAACTACACTACCCAGCATGAAATGGGAGTGACGAGCATGCGCGGTAGCCCCGAAAAGTGTTGTTGCATGTCATCACCCGGCAGCTAAGAATGAGGTTATGAGCACGCTGTGAAAGTAAACTATGGCGTCACATTAGTGCCAAAAATCCGAGCGCATAAAAACTGTTATCGCGCGCTGATTCTCCACCTCGTGCGCGTGCGCGACACCCTTTTGTGCGCGCGTGGTGCCTTTTTGCGCGCGCGCGGTGCCTTCCTGCGTGCGCGCCGTCTCGGTCTGTGCACTGTCATGTTTCGTTTTGGCACTTTGGGGGCGGGTATGCTTAGACGGCCCCTTCTTTCTGATTGGTCAGGCGCAAAATGCTCTGAGCCAATCAGAAGTATAGCAGGGCGGTACATCATCAATATGTATCAAGATTTACGGAGGAAGAAGTGGATAAAAAAATGTTGCGCGCTGATTAAGGTTATTTCATACCACATAAACACAATACAGGGTAATACAAAATGTGACCCACATAAATAATAAGACAACAAACACCATAATCACATATTTCAGCCAGAACTGGTCCACCAGCAATAACATCCAACCATAATATTATTTTATATTTTCACTTCTTCTTGAACATTTGTTTTCTAATTTATGGAATTTCTTTTGATTCAGCCATATAATTAATGTAATAATCTTTGAATTTTGTTTTTAAAATGTTAAAAATAGCCTTTAATAATGTATTCTGAAACAGTTTAAAATAATCAGAGAACTGACTAACACTGACCCTACGCAACTATGTTGCACAATTAAGTCATTTTTTTAAAGCGAAAGAGGTCATTTCAACAGGTACAGCATCCTATGTCATATCTACATGTAATAAGATTTGTAACAAGGCAAACCGTAAATTGAGCAAGTTATGGTAATTTAATTAGTACATGTACCATTGACATTAATGTAATGATTGAGGCTAGCTGTCCGAGGTAAGATGGCTACAACGTTGCTACGCTGGAGAATTATTGGTCATATGAAAAATGCTCAGAACCAATCAGAAAGGAGGGGCCGTCTAAGCATACCCGCCCTCAAAGTGCCAAAAAGAAACATGACAGCGCGAGGAGAGATGCCAGGAGTACACAGAGAGCGCATAGACCGAGACGGCGCGCGCGCAAAAGGGCACCACGCACGCGCAAAAGGGTGTCGCGCGCGCACGAAGTAGAGATTTAGCGCGCGATAACAGTTTTTATGCGCTCGGATTTTTGCCACTAATGTGACGCCATAGTAAACGTCAAGAACTCAGCCATCACGCCTCGTCTGCATTATTTATAATTATACAGACAACACATATACAGTGTGATTTTGTTTTGTTTACAAGGAAAGAAAAACAAAAGTTAAAAAAGGGAGATCATGTCATATATGTTGTATATATATGTATGTGCTGCGGTTGCTTTAAGAACGTTGCGACAGCTGCCGTAAAAGAGGTGCGCTGCTAGCCTGGTTGCTATGTTTCCGGTTGGTCGTAAAAGTGTTCGTCATGTGTTTGTACCCTGCTCAAATCTCTCAGTAAAGTTATTCATTTGATTATACCTTTTGTTTTGAACTTTATTACACCTTGGAGCGCTTTTTCCGGTCCATTTTTTTCCTGCTTTCGCTATCTGTGCCTAATGACTGAGCTACATGACGTCATTTCTTGTGATGTCACACGGAGCATTTCTGGTCGGGACGGGATTCGTTCCGAGGGATTCGAATAAAGAACCAACTCTTTTTCTTTACTATAGTGGACTCGATAACGGGTACCGGTTCTCAAAAAGGGATTCCAGTCCGAGGACTCGGTTCTTTTCTTATCGAACAACCGGGAAAATCGGTTTCGAGTATCCTCCCTACACAACGATGACTTCAACCGGCGCACACAATCATGCTCTTCTGTGAATTTGCTTCTTCTCGTTCTAGACGGCGGAGGAGAAATTCAATAAGTCTCGCCGAGGTAGCACAAGAGAGTGTTTTTGAGCTAACAATTGGCTAAATTAAGTAGTACATTCAACGAGCGTTCAATAAGTGAAGTTGAAGGAAAAAAAAGTAAGCGGTACAAGGGGCACGGTTGGAAAAAAAACCCGCAATGGCCCTCAGAGTGTCGGTAATAGGAGGAGCCTTGCAAGGTTTTTTTGTTGTAATGAATGCTCGGTTGTAGCTTGAGCCGGGTGTCACTGCGCTGTAAAGCCATCCGTCTGCGGCGTTACACGAAGGCCAAGTACAACAGCTGACCTGCGCACTGCTCACAAAGAACAACACACACACGCTAGGAAGCCACGTTATTCTCCCGACATGGAAGCAACTGTCTGTGCTGCGCCCACACTCCCACTGGCTCCCGTGACGGTTATTTAGTCGTGCATCTGTGCTGTTCTGGCGCTCTTGGCTCGGGGCACCATTTTTAAGAGCCCCCCCCCTATCCCCGTGCTGTTCTCACTCCTCATCTGGTGATTGCATGTGACAGGTGCATTCCTCTGGGCAGCTTTTTATTAAAACTCATGAATCAGTTACGAGCCACGCCGCTGTCGAGCTTGGAGCAGCCACACTTCTCTCGCCACACTAGTTCCTTTCTATGGCACAGTTTGGAATGGTAAACTCTCATCTAACAATGAGGGACGTGCAGTATTTAGTAGAAACAAAGAGCAATTCAGGTCAACTTCCACCATATTTTTGTTGTAGCTAAACAAATAACATAGAATCGTAACTAGGGCTGCAAAGTTTCATTGATTGATTAATCCGATTTGGAGCGATGCACCTACAGTGATATAGGTCGCACTGCAGGTGATGTGGCCGGAGTGCAGGGAGAGTTGTGCAAAGAAGAGGGAGAAAGAGAGCAAAGGGCCCAAAGAAGTCGAGAGAAGCTATCAAGTGTTCTGCGATCCTTTTGAAAGTGAAAAAGATAGACATTGTGGTGACACATTTGTACTGTCAAATGGAGCTGGCATTTCACAATATCACTACATCGACGAGGCAGCACATTACGAGAAAACTTCCTGCATATTTAAGACCGGCAGACAACCAGAAACAAGGTAAAAGTCTATTTTGGTCGTAGACTTTTACGCCATTACTTATGTTTGACTTGCATAACAAATGTTTTATTTAAACACATGTTAACGTTAATGTTAATGTTTGTATGTTAAAAAATCAAACGCCACTTCATTTAATACCTTTTCAATTATGTACATGTGTTATATGTTGTCAATAGCAGGATTTTAGTTTTACTGAGGCATAGGGATAGTCTGTTTTTGTCAAACCATCTTTTTAATTTGATAATTTCTTCTGTTATTTGTATTAGCCTCTAAGTGTTCTCTCCTGAACAAAACGTTATTGTATCGTCTGCAAATAATACTAACTTCAAATATTTTGTAACTTAACAAATGTAATTTATATAAAGATTGAACAATTTTAACGTTGCAGATGTGTGTTCGCCGAGCTTCATGTATTGTTTCCTTTTGGTTAAGTAACTTCTAATCCAGTTTGAGACCTACACTCTGATGCCATACCGCTCTAATTTTTTTATTAACATATTGTGATTAAATGTGTCAAATACTTTAGTTAGATCCATAAACACTGCTGCTGCACATCTTTTTATATATATTGCATTGGTAATTTCCTCTGTAATTTCGATTAAAGCCATCAAAGTTGAAATATTAGCTCTGTATCTATATTGGTTTTCTGCGAGTATTCTATTTTTATTCATGAAACTCTCTAATCTGTTACTGAACAGGTTTTCAATGATTTTAGAAAAGTGTGGAAAGAAAGAAACATGTCTATAATTTGTAAATTGGTGTTCGTCTCCAGTCTTATAAATTGGTGCAACTTTAGATATTTTCATTTTGTTTGGGAATTTGCCTGTTTCAAATGATAGGTTACTAATATACATTAATGGTGCAGAGATCTCTTCAATAGCCTTTTTTATTGTTTCCATATCAATTCAATTACAAGCAAATGAAGTCTTAGACTTGCAGTTTTTCAAAGTAAAAGTGATGTTATTTTATTTTATTTTATTTTATTTATTTTTTTGTCCTGTCCAGCTTCTCAGGCAAATAATATAGTTGATGTAGATGCCCATATCGGCTGTTCAGATTTACTTTACAAAAGAGAAGTGTAGGATACTTCTCTTGTTGCCTTATTTGTATTTGACTTTATTAAATGTATTTATATTATCATTTGGTGCAGCCGGGCCGGAGCAGGAGGGGATAGAAAGAGAAAAAAAAGGAAGACAGAGGGGGGAATTGTGGGGACAAGAGGGGATTAGACAGAGAGACAAAAACAACAACAACAACAACAACAACAGCAACAACAATAGAGCAACATCAGCAAATACGACATGTACAAATATGATGGTAAAAGTGATAGCAAATAAGCAGTTAGCGAAAATAAAAAATAATACAGAAATGACAATGAGCATTATTACACTACAAATACCAATAGAAATAGCGCTATTGATAATGAACAATACCAATACTTTACCTTTATTATCAACAATACAGTTGTTCAAATGCAACACTACATATACGTAATGATAACTTGAGATACGAAAGAATGCAGAAAAATGGAGGGGAAGAAAGAGAAGCAACCTACCTTATGTAAAAAGTGATGTTAAATGTTCATGTATATCAATCATCATTTATATGTATTGTGTTTTGCGGGTTTTTGTTGATATTTTCGGGTGTCTGATACAGGTTACTTGGATTTGCATGTTTTCTGATGGGATGAATAAAATCTTACATGACTAATGGATTACTAACAAACCCTAAAGTACTCATGTATTTGCATTTAGTAGTTCTGCTGTATAAAGTTAGTAATAAATATGTGCTTTTACAAGCTAACCCAGGCTACTTTTACACAGGAGGATTGCACCTGTTAAAAGTGACACCATTTATTCTGCTTTAGCGGTAGAACAAAGCTATAATCAATGTGTAAATGAACCAGAGGGGATGTTCTTTATTTATTTTTATCCCCTTTAATTGCTGCAAGATGATCCTAAAATCTATCCTGCCTTTTACCATGATAAATTAGCAGTCAAGTTAAATACACAATTACAATCCCGGCACCCAAAACGGGAATAAAAAGGCGCATCAACCTAGTATTGAACCTACGCCTTGGACGAGAGCGTCTGCTACAGGAAGCAAAAAGTCTTCTGGCCGTCATCAGCCAGCCTCGCTTCGCTATCATCTAACACTTCATAAAGACCATTCATCCCAGCATCCTTTCATCCCCTCTATTGCCCGGGCTCCTGTTAATCCTCCTCTCCATCCTGACCCTGGACCACTATACTGGACTGGGACAAACTTCAAAGATTCAGTGTGTGTGTATGTGTGCGTGTGCGTGTGACCGAGATTTTGGTGGGTGGGCAGCTGTGTTGTGCTTGGCATGCACCATAAAGGCTTTAAAGCTTTAAGAGAGGACAAGGGCCCACACACACACACACACACTCTCTCTTTACAACACTCTCCAGTACTTCTCCTAATAAAGTGAATGTCTGGATCTTAGCACAAAACAGTACAAATCTAGTATAGTATATAGCTGTATAGTATAGTATACCTCCGTACAGGTGTAGAATTACAACACTCGTGCTAAGTTAAAGCGCCCGGGAGGATGGGCTTTAACTGACAGGCGGCCGCTAAAAGTGAAGGGCTGCAAACACATACCGTACAAATATATGTATTTATACACAGCCGATGACAGCTCAGGGAGCCTTGACGAGGCTGCTACGGCCACCAACAGACGTCTGCTTATTTTATTAATCTACAACCTGAAGGAGGCGGCAGGGGGGTGGGCCCTATGAGGTATAATCTGTATTTGTTGGATTTAAACTGTTTTTCTCTCCATCATTTGACGTTGTATCCAGATGCAATAATTCATTTAGTTTTAAGCCTGATGACTTGTTGTGAAAGAGGGGATGATAGAAAAAGGCATGAGGGGGTCAAACAGGAAAAAGGAAGAAAAAAAGGTATAATTTGGACATATTTTGCCAACATTCCTCGGTAATGCCTTTCACGTGTGTTAAGACTTGGAAGTCGTATGTGATGTATTTGTCAAACTTAACGTGCAATGAAAAATAACTTCCCTGTGCTGTAAAGAAAACAATCATAGTCTAAAATGTAGACCTTTTTTTTCATATTACAACCCTATTCTTACAATTTTGTAATTCATGTAATGTTACAGTTTTTTTATGACAATATTGTGACCTCTCATATCAGATGCGCAGGTGCGTTACGCTTAAGGCTGCAGCTATCGATTATTTAAATCTGTGGTTCTCAAACTTTTTTCACCAAGTAGCACCGCAGAAAACCAAAACCAAGTACCACCATAACGACCAACATTAAAATACAGTAGTGTAATAAGCCAAAGTACTAATTTAAAACATGGCAAAAGTTTCATTTAACGAGTATATTTAATATTTTTGTAGCAATACACAGTTTACAGAGTAACAGTGTTTGAATATAGGTTAATAATACACTGTACTTAATAATTGGCGTACCACTCGATGGAGCCTGCGTACCACTAGTGGTACACGTACCACAGTTTAAGAATAACTGATTTAAGTAATCTATGGATTAATTTGTTCGGTTAATCGTGTAATCGAATAAAACACCCATCTCCTTAAATGCGTATTTTAGGGAAAATAGAGGAAAAACAAGGATTTTTCTTATGACCCTTATAGGTTCTTCTTATATAAACACATACCATTGAAATTGCACCATGGGAGTATCACTATATTACTTATATATAAAAAAAAAAAAACTTAAGTTATAAAAAAGTATGTAGTCTAAAACCAGGTAATACTAATAATAATAATAATATGAAATTAACTTACTTAATTATTATTTATTTATTTTTAATGTTATTACTTATGGAGTATAGTGTGAATCAATTGAGAACAGAAAGTGAACAAAGGTGTTAACAACTGCTATGTAAAGGAAAAGGGGTAGGATTAAATAAGCTCTGCTTCTTCCTACTCCTTTTCGAACATGTTGAATAGAAAAACTGGAAATTGTGATGTATCATGATGTATGCATGCATGTTCGAAATAAACTCAAACTTTTATTGAAGACCCTTGTTGGCGAAAATCAGAATCAGAAGTACTTTATCAATCTCACCTTCCTTATCAAAGTGCTGGCACTCACAACTTTCCTTGGCCATAAAGGGGCTTATTTTGCATTTATATTCATCTACAAAAAGCACAGAAACCGAGCCAGAAAGGCATAGGATTATTTGTTTGGACACTCCGTACCACAGAATGATACGCGCACAATCTGACTAGTTTGTTACGTGCAATGTTTGGTGGAATGAAAACCAAGACAATTTATGAAAACCAAGGTAAAACTGCACTACATTTTAATTCCTGCTGAATTTTACCTTTTGAAGTAAATTACAACTAATAGATAATAATGAAGAGGTAAAATCGTATGGCTTCAAAACATAACAAATACTTATGCTTAAAAACCACACACTGCATGCGCTTGTACGTACTCATTTTGTAGAGGCCGTGCATTCACCCTGCCTCTAATAGCCAAAAGGGTGTAAGGGTGTACAAAAACAGAGAAACACATTACAAGGTGCAAATAGAGTCCACACAAGTGAAAAATTAGCCCGTGCGCTCAGACAGGCCACACGCACACACTGTGGTTTTTAAGCGCCAGGATTTTGGCACTGCTTTGAGGCCATAGCCATCTTGCTTGATGTGAGACTTTAATAAGTAGCAAAATGGCACAATTTTCTTGGTGCTTCAACAGGAGGAGGATACCAGTGGTGGCAAAGAAAAATAATATGATGACCACACAACAAGAAATTAATGTTATTGCAACTAGGAATAGGTACCGAAATCAGTACTTTTTTAAAGTTTTCTGGCAGAATTCCATCATAACTACAGGGTACTGATTCACTTAAAGTCAAACAGTGCTATCTTTTGATAAGACTGTTACACGTGACGTCACGTATGGTTGCACGGTTGCAGACTCAAGCACGTAGTGGGCAAGCGGGCGTATTCATTGCGGACTGCATCTAGGTAATGTTACAATTTCACAGCATGCCCGAAAAAAGCGTTTAAAAGGTGCTAGCCAGATGCTAATATAAATTGGATAAGTCATACACATGCTACTAGTTAGCATTAGCAAATTTACATGGTGATTTGCACACCTTTAAATTTAAACGAAGATGCACCTTGCAATCAAACAGCTGCTTACAATACTTACAGTATAAATCATTTGTAGGAACCAACAAAAGACAAGACTAGCGATGTCCGATAATATCGGCCTGCCGATGTTATCGGCCGATAAATGCGTTAAAATGTAATATCGGAAATTATCGGTATCGTTTTTTTTTTTATTATCGGTATCTTTTTTTAAATTTTTTATTTTTTATTTTATTTTATTTTTTTAAATCAACATAAAAAACACAAGATACACTTACAATTAGTGCACCAACCCAAAAAACCTTCCTCCCCCATTTACACTCATTCACACTCCTTCACACAAAAGGGTTGTTTCTTTCTGTTATTAATATTCTGGTTCCTACATTATATGTCAATATATATCAATACAGTCTGCAAGGGATACAATTTGTAAGCACACATGATTGTGCGTGCTGCTGTTCCACTAATAGTACTAACCATTAACAGTGAATTTTACTAATTTTCATTAATTACTAGTTTCAATGTAACTGTTTTTATATTGTTTTACTTTCTTTTTTTCTTCAAGAAAATGTTTTTAATTTATTTATCTTATTTTATTTTATTTTATTTTATTTAAAGTACCTTATCTTCACCATACCTGGTTGTCCAAAATAGGCATAATAATGTGTTAATTCCACGACTGTATATATCGGTTGATATCGGTATCGGTTGATATCGGTATTGGTAATTAAAGAGTTGGACAATATCGGATATCGGCAAAAAGCCATTATCAGACATCCCTAGACAAGACTATCCAATTCAACTTAATTGCAAATACTACTTTTTGACTATGGCATCAAACTAATATGAATATACAGTAGACGTACACATGTGACTCAGAAATGTAAGAAAACAAGATACAACAACTGGACAGATATCATAAGCACATGGTTAAATGTATCTACTTTTGAAATGTTATTGTTAAACAATTTTATTACCATGTGAACAAACAAAAATTATCTTGTAAATAAACACATTCAGTAGCTCAAAGCGATGCATAAAGTAAAACCTCTTTATCCCTGTTTAAACGTAGACTAAACACTTTTAATTGGCCAGGAGGCAAAGGCCGCTAGGCTCAACAATTCTGATTGGTGACAGCAGAGAACAAAAATGGACTAATTAAAACCTCAATGTTGATTAATCATGCAGCCCTATGTATGTTGGTGGTTATAGAAAAGGAAATGGAACACTCTAAAAGTGTTCTATGTCCTGGCTGCTAAGTTCAATATGGCTAAAGCAACATAACTAATAAAAGTAAAAAGAGCGTCTTTGACTACGTTTACACTGCAGGTCAAAGTGGCCCAAATCAGATTTTTTACAGCTGACTCTTTACTCTGCAAGTAAAATGTGATTTTTATTAGACTCCAGTGTAAACACGCACAGAATTGTGGCCCCAACGTGGCCTCGACGTCACTTGCATGCGCACTACGATAAATTGAAAACAAAGGAAGTTGACCGGGAGGAAGTCGACTTCTATAAAATATGTCGCCACGCCTTAAAAATATGAGGGTTTTTTTTACCTGAAAGTACATTCAAATTAATATAATGTATGAATGGATGTATACAGTGTAATATATTTGGGAAGGTTCTAATCTTTTAACGGCTGTTAAGTTGAATAAGTAAGCAAATGCTCCAAAGCTTCAATTCCGGTCCTTCGTCAATCGCTATTTCTTCGGAATCTAAGTATATAATATATATATATATATATATATAAATGAATATATATATATCCATATATTACATATAACCTATTATTTGCACACTATTGATAAGTGATGCACCGAAAATTTGGTCGTCTTAAATAGACTTTTTTCACCGAAACCGAATGTTGTGATGAAATATCCACTTCTTCTGGTGACTGCGCCTTTCCCCGCGCACACGAGTGACGTAGCTCGACCAAAGCTTGTGGAAAAGTCACATTCAGGTCACATTGAGGTTGCATTGCATTAAGACTGAATTCCCATTTGAAAAGATCAGATCCCAAACGGATTCAAGGCTACCTCCTGATGTGGCCTGAATCTGATACAAAAGATCAGATTTGAAGCACTTTGGAGCATTTAGACTGGCAAAAAAAATCAGATCTGTGTCACTCAAGGGCAAAAAAATCTGATTTGGTGTGCAGTTAAACGAGGTCTTTGTCAATGCAAAGACATATAGGTCTAGTCTAAAAGTGAAAAGACTCGCCTCTTAGACACACACGGTTGTGAAGTGAAGTGAATTACATTTACCGTATTTTTCGGACTATAAGTCGCAGTTTTTTTCATAGTTTGGCCGGGCTCCAGTGCAACTTATATATGTTTTTTTCCTTCTTTATTATGCATTTTCGGCAGGTGCGACTTATACTCCGGTGCGACTTATACTCCGAAAAATACGGTATATAGCGCTTTTTCTCAAGTGACTTAAAGCACATTACATTGTGAAACCCAATATCTAAGTTACATTTAAAGCAGTGTGGGTGGCACTGGGAGCAGGTGGGTAAAGTGTCTTGCCCAAGGACACAACGGCAGCGACTAGGATGGCGGAAGCGGGGATCGAACCTGCAACCCTCAAGTTGCTGGCACGGCCGCTCTACCAACCGCTATACCGCACAGTTCTGCATTGGTTAACTTTCCAGTGTTGAAAACATTTATTTTGTAGTTGATAAAGGTGTCATGAGGTCTGAATAGAAGTTCATAAAATTGTAAAATTATAAATGATAATAAATGATAAATGGGTTGTACTTGTATAGCGCTTTTCTACCTTCAAGGTACTCAAAGCGCTTTGACACTACTTCCACATTTATCCATTCACACACACATTCACACACTGATGGAGGGAGCTGCCATGCAAGGCGCTAACCAGCACCCATCAGGAGCAAGGGTGAAGTGTCTTGCTCAGGACACAACGGACATGACGAGGTTGGTACTAGGTGGGGATTGAACCAGGGACCCTCGGGTTGCTCACGGCCACTCTTCCACTGCGCCACGCCGGGGTTTTAAGTGTAAAAAAAATTTCCAGAATGGATTGCGGTTCCACTGTACTTCCGTTGAGTTTTCTATGCAAGCAATATAGCTTCTAATCCTATCCATCCGCCGCCTCGGATAGGTGCGGCATTAAACAGACAGTGATTGATCCACCGCGTGATTGTTTATTTTGCCGCGCTGTCAGTGATGGATGGAGATTTGCGCGTACTGCGGTATGCGTGTGAAATACGGAGGGGAAGATGGCTTCAAATCAAGCCCCCCGCCCCTTGAGGGCGCCGAGCATCGCCATCAGCCTCTCGTCTCCTCTCAAATTAAATGCAGCAGACACTACTCATTGGGTAAAAACTGTCTGTTTCAGTCCAAAACAAATTGCGAAGCGCTAAATTAGAGCTCTTGAACGCCACTTTGATTATCCATAGTTCCTATTCCACCTTCCAGCATAGAATGAGGACCATGTGACTGTAACCTTTTGTGGCCACATGATTTGCTCCCCATTGCCGAGTGAAAGAAACTTTTTTTCCCTCTTATTCTCTGCCTTGGTCCTCCTCAAAAGAGGCCCCTGGCTCTGGTTAGGGGTGCTCAGGGATGCTAGATGGATCCCAGGAGGCTGCAGGGATGCATGCATGTCACATACGTTACTGTGATTGACAGGTGCTTTTGAGCTCGAGTGGCTTAAACCTCGCCCTCTGCCTGTGTGCAATTGGAGGCCAACTTTGACCCCAGGCCACCACCTGCTCGGCCTTAACCCTTGACCTGTGGCTGGACTTTTGCATGGAGAGACTGCGGACATCGATTCAGTTTTAAACAATGCTCACAATTCTTTGGCTTGGGAATGTCACATGACTTCAGTCTATTGTATTTGATGTGCAAAAGTTTAGGTGTAGACTTGATTTAGTTTCCCGACAAAATCCATTCCGACAACAATAAAGACTCCAAGTGTGCATATGTTTGTTTTGTTGTTTCCTTTCTGGAATTTATTGGAGTACTAAAGTCTAGCAGGTTGCTTCACGACTGGTGCAGTACATAAAAAATATAATGTACTCGTTGGTGGGTTTAGATGACTTTTACCCTTCATAATACCTGAGCAGTCTAATTGAGTCCTGTAGAAAGCTGCATCCACAGAAAGTGCTTGTAGTGTATAGTATATAAATTGGGCCTATGCAATGCACTCTGGTTATATATTATTTGTAAATACACTGGTTAGGATACAAGTTTAATTTGGTTCTGTAAAGCAGCTCAAACCTAAAAAAAAAAACTCACATTGCAATGAAATAAATTCCATTCCAATTTCCAAAACAGCATAATTTTAACATGTAACATGCCTTTAAAAAAGAAAAACTATTATACAAGAAATATTGTATGAACAAATACAATAGTGTACAACAGTAGTTTTATAAAGTAATGGAATAATAGTGTACAGCATTCTATGGTATTCTATGAACGGCTTCTCCGTCAAACAAATGATCAGCAGTTTCCCTATATTTTCCCGGACAAATGTAAGCCGTTTAGATACGTTATTAACATCCTTGGCTGGCATTAGACTCATTCTGCTTTGGTATGGTGCCGGCTGGAAGTGTTTTGCTCAAATTGCTTCACATGCTCGGTCATGTTTTTTGATGATTTCCTTCCTTAACTCAATGAATATCATCCGCTACACACACACACACACACACACACACACACACACACACACACACACACACACACACACACACACACACACACACACACACACACACACACAATTTCTCAGTTGTTGGAAAAACAAAGTTATGTTGATCATTTGCTATAAGCCTATACTCAAAATAGTGGGCTTGGCTGGGGCCAGAGGGTGCCGTGTGTGACCCCGGGGAACATGCTTTATCAGTATCATGCATAGGGCTGCAACGTTTAGTCAACATTGTTGACAAATGTCAACAATAAAATTTGTCGCCGTCAATTATATTTGTCGACAATAGTCGTGACATCACTTGTTTTTCCGGGCGCAAAAACATGGCCGGTGATAACATGTAATGTGTGAGGTTATTTCCTCCTATTTTTGTTAATAACATGAATACCCCTCCTCCTCTTCCGGGAGGAGGAGGGGACGTAACAGAAAATAATTGAGAAGCTTTCAATGGCTCTTACACTGGTTAACCATCGGTGAGGAGGCTCATAACCCAAATGTTTGCTCACAATTTGAAGCATAACAAATAGCTGAGAGACAGCTCGTATCCCAAAAAGCTCGTAACCTGAGTTATCACCCTAAGTGAATAAAACCATTGCTAAGTTCTGACTGCACAAATGTCTATTTCATTAATACATAGTGTTTGTGCGGTTTTGTAATTGTTTGTGTATTCAAACTAACCAATGTTGTCAGTGATTTTTGTCGTTTAATGAATTCTCCTTCCTCACAAGACAACTCTGCAAAGGATTGTTCTGTAATCATAATTATGTTAGCATTTTAAAATAATTTCCTTGTGTTTAAGCATTTAGGCATCACTATTAATCCCTGCTCAAAATAAAGTGCATGGTTTAAGTATTCATGAAGAGCACACAGTGATATAATTTGCTTTCACAAAGGAGGGCTGCACCTCATGGTACCATCCACAGTCCACCATCCTGTCCTGATCCAGACTATCACTTGTATATTGTTAGCTTCCTTCAGAGAGTGTTGTTGTCCTCCAAGGCTTTGCATTGTGAATTGTTTCTTTGTGCGAATACTTTGCTGCAGAGAGCGTTGACCTTAGATGGTCTCTACAAGCTATTCACCGACTGCGTGGTTGGCGTCGAGGGCCCAGCAGCTTTGGTTGAACTTGTAAGTTTGCTCACACGAAGCTGTTGTTACACACTGGGAGAGCTGTTTATGTATGATCTGCCTTGCACATGCACTCAAAAAAGGCATCTGCTTCAATGTCGCAGCCAGTGTTGCAGTCGTCACCTGCTGCACGGCCACAGGTGAGCTAATATTGCCAGCTCCTGAAGGCCGTGCCAACTAATGTAGAACCTGCAGACCCTGCAGTGGTCACACATGAGGGACTGTAAACTGATTTGTCACACATTTCAATTCCGTTTTTTTATTGTTTGCTTTAGTAAAGTTAGATTTTTTACTCTTAAGCGGAACCATGTTTTTGAGCACCAAATAGGAAATAAATCTTTTGAGAGAAGATGTGCCCAAATGCTCACTTTTAAAATTGCTGATTTCCGTGACTTATAAAGAAAAAAATCTCCTTTCTCATGGTTTTATTGACCAAACTACATTCCTACACATGCTGTGTAGCCCACCCTGTGCATACAGTAAACACTATATGTGGGGGAAAAAATGCAGGCTTCTCTACACATCCTAAAACAGAGTTTTGTGCTCTGTCACCTCCTAGTCCAGGGGTCGGCAACCCGCGGCTCCGGAGCTGCATGCGGCTCTTTGATCACTCTGATGCGGCTCAGGGCGTGCCATGATGGTACAGCTTTAAACGCCCTCTACAATCTGTATTAACAGCGTGCCAGCCTCACCTCTTGTTATATGCATCTTCTGCTTGCACACGTAAGTGACAGCAAGGCATACTTGGTCAACAGCCACACAGGTTACACTGACGGTGGCCATATAAAACAACTTTAACACTCTTACTAATAATGCGCGCCCCCCCCCCCCCCCCCCCGCCACCGTCAGTGTAACCTGTGTGGTTGTTGACCAAGTATGCATTGCTGTCACTTACGTGAGCAGGCAGCAGCCCCATACAACGTGTGGCTAGGCGAAGTGGGCACTAAATACTGTACCATCACGGCACATTCGAGAGAACAATTGCCCTGAAATTAGTAGTCTGCCAGAAAATCGGGAGGGTTGACAAGTATGACGCTGTCAAGCGCCATTCATAAAAAACTTGCGTTTGATCTGTTGGTCATAATGTCACTGTTAAAATGTGCAAACAACCCTCTGTCCTCAGGCTTCAAAGCCTATCTGCCAACTGTCCGTTATCATGGATGTGATAATGCTATTGCCACCTGAGCCTGCCCTGTGTATACGGCAAAGACTTTAATTGTAAAAAAATAAAAATAATGCCTGCAGGCTTTGCTACACAGCTTAAAATAAAGTCTATAAAGATATGGGAGCTGTAAGTTAGATCTTTATTCCTGATGCCGCTGTTAAGGTGTGTAACAAAAGCTCTGTCCTCAGGCTTCACTTCACAGCTTGAAATAAAGCCAACTATCCGTCAGTCAGCTACTGTCGTGGGAGCTGAAAGTTTAGTTTTTCTAACTCCGCATGATGTTGCTGTTAAGATGTTAACGTTTGTGTCCTCCTGTCTCACTCCTTAATGTATATGTGACATATGGCATCTATTATGTTGGACAAGTGCAGTGATACAGAAGGTATGAGCGGACGTACCGACTATGCACGCCTAATTTTGTCATTAACATTCATGCATTATTCACTGAGAAAAAAAAAGAGGGAAATCGAAACAAGCCACATCTCCTGGATTCTTCAGCGACATAATTAATGGGGTTCTTCCTTAGCCACATGATACCCCCACCCCTCCACAAAGTTTTTTGTGTGTGTAGTTTGTGCTGAAGTCTGCTGACAATCAGTTATGAAAACAAGGTAAAGGAGAAGCCGTTAAACTCCCAGGCCCCTTGAACGTATCACTGACTGCAGATTAGACTGCATCCAGATACGAACATTAGCGCTGCTAAACTTTTGTTTTATTTACAGGTGTAAAATGTATTTGAACTTTATGAGTATGTCTTATCAAGAACCGAAGGGGCCAAACAGGAAGGCTGAAACAGAGTAACCTCATTAGCCTTAGATCTAGGCAGGAACAGCCTGCAGGCCAGCAGACACATACAAATACGCAAAGGCTCGTGGGCCTAGACAGAGTGAGCAGCGTCCGTCTGCCTCGTGTAGGAGGATGCACTTTGCACGGACGTGAGCTAGCTACTTGACAGACCACACCTGAGGGCGGCGGCTTGAGAGAGTTAGCCTTGGATAGTCCATCTTTAATATTACATCAGGATTGTGCTGGAAATAGTTGGGGGAAGGGAGGAGCACCGTCACACAGTCGCATTACACAGCAAACATCTCGCCGCCTGAGGGTTTAAACTCATTTTCTATGAACACTGCCTTCTTAAAAAACCTTAACATCACCCTGCAAATATATTGGAGGCTGTCAGCGTGTGCTAATATATGAATAAATACATTTAAGGAGGTTAACAAAAATCACTTCTGACGCTCGTCCTGCAAAGCTGGCCAAAATGTTGTTGCCATGCTCTTGAAAGCAGCTGGCGTACCATTAGTGCAGAGAAACGCAGCGGAAAAGAACAGATGGCCTCCGCACCTCCCCTCTGTGGTCCGTCCTGCCTCCCTGCTATAGTGACCAAAAGAACCCTGATCGTGTTTGGATGCGGTAAATAGCACAGGTGTCAAACTCAAAGCCCTGGGACCAGATCTGGCACGCCACATTTATGTAGCTAGCGAAAGCCTATAAATGCGTCAATAAAGTTGTTGTTTTTTCTTGCTAAATGTAATCATTTTGACGGAAAAATGCATGTACTGCATGCAATTGCATATATTTTTTACTTTATTATTATACAGTAATGAAACACATATTATCATGCATTTCAAACTTCAAAATAAACAGTTAAATACCTGCTTGACTTACGATTTCAAAGCAATTTATCTATCAAATTGTACACTGTAAAAACTGTCAATTTTACAGTAGAACACTGGCAGCTCAGATGCCTATTTTTTTACATTTTCATTTTAATTACTACTGTTACTGTTTTTCCATTTACAGTAATCCATCCATCCATTTTCTACCGCTTATTCCCTTCAGGGTCGCGGGGGGCGCTGGAGCCTATCTCAGCTACAATCGAGTGGAAGGCAGGGTACACCCTGGACAAGTCTCCAACACAGATAGACAGACAACATTCACACTCACATTCACACATTAGGGCCAATTTTAGTGTTATGCAGTGAAATTCTGGCGACTGAGCCGCCCGTTTTTACCCTAAAATCTACAGATTACTTTTTACAGTGTAGTTTAAAAAATACAATAATTAAATGAATAGTCAATTATGTAATATCATTAGGCGAATCCTTGCATTTTTGTAATCATGTATATTCACTTTTACAGGTGACCCTCTGAGGGCAGCCATACTTGCAATTAGGCCCTTAATTAAAATGAGTCAGACACCCCTGCTTTATAGTATTTTAAACATGTCTCCGAGGTTCCACAATAGTGTATTGTAAGTGTTGTCCAAAATCTGGCCTTGTTGCTGGAATTTAGACTGTTGAAAAGAGTTTTTAGTAAGCCCTACAAGAAGGACATCATTGTGCATGCATTTGTGCATGTGTGTGTACGTGCGGGTGTAGTTTTAATGCTAATAAGCTGTGTTTGTGTGTGACTCCAAGAAGCATGAATGTGCACTTTATCCATTTTTTAAAACATATTTTTTACATTTTACATATACAATGGTACGTCAACTTAAGCGTGTTTTGGTATGCTTTAAATTGCAAGCAACAATTTGAGTTACAAGCATTTGCCGTAGCAAATGTCAGTGAACCCTGCAAGATCCGACCAAAAACATAATCTTACTCGCAAGCATTAGCTCAAAGCTAGAGATCAACATACATTTATTTTTCCAACCATGGCAAAAAAGAAAGTGAGTGTGAAGGACAGTGCTAAGAAGGAGAGGATGATATTGGTTGAAAAAAATAAATCATCAAAAATATGACCGAGCTTGTCGCCAACTTGGCGAAGCAATTCGAACATGTCACTGCTTGTACGCACCATACTAAAGCGGAATGAGTCTAAGGCCAGCTGAGAATGTGAAGACATTTATGCATGAAAATATGGAAAAGCTGCTCATGGTGTTTGACGTAAACACGGCTAGAAACAGATACTGTACAAGTCAACTCTCCATTACTTCATAAAACCACTGTAGTTGTTAGAAATACATTATACTGTATTGTTTTATAAAATATTTATTTACCTAAAAGTTCTTTTTCGTTTTAAAAGGCATGTTACATGGGGCAGTTTTGGAGGGGAAGGGGCAAGCACCAATGGGAGACGTTGATTTGAGTGTGTTTTAAGTTAAGCGCTACAACTGTACATCGTAACTCTGTACTGGTCCAACATAATACATCCCTTACAGGCATTTCACATACAACAACGTAACGTTAAAAGGTGGGACAGTAAGATACAAACGTTAACAACTAGAGATGTCCGATAATATCGGCCTGCCGATATTATCGGCCGATAAATGCGTTAAAATGTAATATCGGAAATTATCGGTATCGTTTTTTTTATTATAGCTATCGTGTTTTTTATTTTTTTTTATTTTTATTTTTATTAAATCAACATAAAAAACACAAGATACACTTACAATTAGTGCACCAACCCAAAATACCTCCCTCCCCCATTGTCCCCCACTCATTCACACTCATTCACACAAAAGGGTTGTTTCTTTCTGTTATTAATATTCTGGTTCCTACATTATATATCAATATATATCAATACAATCTGCAAGGGATACAGTCCAAGCACTCATGACTGTGCGTGCTACTGGTCCACTAATAGTACTAACCTTTAACAGCTAATTTGACTAATTTTCATTAATTACTAGTTTCTATGTAACTGTTTTTATATTGTTTTACTTTCTTTTTTATTCAAGAAAATGTTTTATTTATTTATCTTATTTTATTTTATTTTTTTAAATGTACCTTATCTTATAATTCCACGACTGTATATATCGGTTGATATCGGTATCGGTTGATATCGGTATCGGTAATTAAAGAGCTGGACAATATCGGAATATCGGATATCGGCAAAAAGCCATTATCGGACATCCCTATGCTAACATACTGTATGACCTGTTGTGCTAAAATCTAAGTCACATTTAAACCGCAACATCATGCTGGGTTAGACTCTTTGCTGAAGAAAAACTGAATATTAGGCTTAAATTCCCATGTATGTACATTGGATGACTTTATTTCAAGATGTGTAGCAAAGTCTGCCTGGATGTAAGAAGGCTTTTGTTATGAAAAAAAATGATCGTTTAAGCGCCTCTTCTCTCAAAAGTGGTGCAAACAAGGGAGATCACTGTATATATTTTCCTCAAATTTGTTGGTAATAGTGTTGCAGTCTTCAGCGTGAAATGGAGGGGTGTTCCGGGGTCACGTCCAGAGAGTGTGGGCCAATCTGTTCATTAAGGATGTACCTAAGCAAGGCCTCTCGTGCACACGTATGATCCTGGAAATGATTGATCAGACTGTCACAGCTCTCTCCAGCTTGTTTAAGGCTTTGCAGGCACTCTGTCAGTGTCACTGCTTGAATGAGTGACAGCGCAGACGTCTGCATGCGCTAGCTCGACCTGCATTCTTCGTTTCATGCATGCAAGGTCTGATTCTGCTATACGGTCTGATCTTGCTGCTATTGGCTGCCACTTCAGCTCATGTACATCAAATGTCATAGCAGGGTGTATATACGTGGCACTCCTCCTTCCTTGTCTTCTATTTTAAAGCTCACAGTCGCTCGGTTTGCATTCCGAAGCGGTGAGCTGGTGTAATGAGGCGATTATATATGGCCTCATGTGCTCTGCAACCTCGTAACCTCGCTTTAGTCTCTCTTTCTCTCTCTCTCTCTATGTGTTCGTTCTGAGTTTAGCCGAGCACCCGTACCCACTTGAAGCCTCAAGGGTGCAGTATGCATTGAGGATTAGAATGAGAGTTTAGGAATCCATTCGTCAATTACTTCCTTTTCCAGATCATGCTGATAATAAGCATTTTCTTGCATATTTTGTATACGTGGTAGAACCTGTCATTACCAGAAGGGGGCTGAAAAAGCGGTGGTCAATAGATTAATCAAGCTGCTGATAATAACTCCTGTATTGAAACAAGAGTACACTACTTCAGGGGTGTCTAACGCAGGCCATATCAGGCCTGCAGACAGCGAGATGTGTTAGTTAAGTATTAAATAGGGCTGCAAATTTTAATAAACCTGAAGTTCTAAATGTCTCCACTAATGTTGCAACACCAAGTCTGTTAGGCAAGCAAACGGTTTAAAGCGGGACCAAGCAAGTACCCCAAACAAGAGGTACACAGTAAAGCGTGGCTGTGGCTCCTCCCAAAAAAAACGTGCCGTTTTACGTCTTCTGCTTCAAACACATTATGCTTTGGCACCCACGTTGCCCCCAAAATGTCGCCATCAAAAAGGAGAATAGTGGGCGGAGAGTGCAACTCAACTCTCTGGAAATGGTCCTACCTCTGTTTGTATGGTTTGAGTTAGCACAGGATTAATACATGGAAATGACAAATGAGGCATTTGCTACCTCGTGTTTTTTCAATATTTAGTATTGTTTGTATTATTTAGTATTTGTTCAATCCCAGATAGGCTGTGACTTAAAGTTTAATGGCTTTGTAGATATACTGAGACAAATTCTAAGTTCATTGTGTCCATTGAGTTTTTAAACTGCACCAATTTTTTCTTCAGAAGTTTCAACTAATTTGAATTGTTTTGTCTAGAGGATTATTTTTGATATGTATATTTTCAGAATGTGCCTGTTGTATTTTTGGCCATGTTCATTTTCAGAATGTGCTTGATCTATTTTTGGCCAAAGTAAAACAAAGAAAACAATCTGAAGTTGTCTTTATTTTTGAGTTATTATGCCATATTTTACCAGTGCAGTCCCCTAAAGAATATATTTTCCTCCATGTGGCCCCTGAGCTAAAATGAATTTGATACCCCTGCACTACACGGTTGTAACCAACAGAGGCGCTGTTTAGTCAATTCTACTCATATAATGTTAACTACAGGAAGATGATCTACATCCACTCCTTACAGCATTATTCTGCGCAATACGGGCATCAAAAGAGGAGTTTAGAACATTGAGAAGACTCTCTAATAATTGTTTACAGTTGTTTTGAAAAGATAACTGATTAATTGGTCATTTTGAAGCTGTTAAGAAAATCTATCAGTTAATATCTTCATCTCTTGACTCTAGGACTTTCTACTTTTTCCAAAATACTGGAGTTCTTATCAAAGCTTCAAAGTCAATCTCACGTCCTGAAAAATGTCATATCAGCTTCTAAATTTACTGTCCAATCCTGTTGTCTGGATGTCATCACCTTATACTTGGATTAATGACATTCTGATGCTTCAATCAGCAACATCTGCATCCTTGACTTGGCATCTTTCAGCAGCATTTAACTGGCATTGAAAAAGGAGTTGATAGTGTTCATTTTTGCAAAGTTATGTGTTTTTTGTTCATTGTCTGCATAGTCAAGTACCCTAAAGGGGACCTATTATGCAAAACCAACTTTTCTTACCTGTTTTTGTGTATTTTGAATTTGCGTAAGTGTCAAAAAATGTGAAATCAAACCATGGAGACATGGCAGAGATATTTAAAAACAATCTTGCCTTCCTTCATACTTCCTCCAAACGAGTCGTTTAAAATGTGCCCCGTTTGTTAAATTTTTACCAATGGTCAGTTTAGCGGATATCTTCATATATGGTAGAGATTTACCTGTAGATCGTTGCGCAAGTCCGCCATTGTAGTTCAATGCTGTAGTCAATAAGCTCTTTCTTTTTCTCTATCCTCTTATGGGGCATACTGGCTCGTACATGCACATGCATCCTCCACTGTTCCTATTTCTAATACAAATGAATGTATACTTTACACTTATATCTGTCACTAAGCTCCATATGGTAGTGCTAAAAATAGGGATGTCCGATAATATCGGCCGATAAATGCGTTAAAATGTAATATCGGAAATTATCGGTATTGGTTTTTTTATCGGTATCGTTTTTTATTTATTTATTTTATTTTATTTTATTTTATTTTATTTTTATTTTTATTTTTATTTTTATTTTTATTTTTATTTTTATTTTTATTTTTATTTTTATTTTTATTTTTATTTTTATTTTTTTTAATTTTATTAAATCAACATAAAAAAAACACAAGATACACTTACAATTAGTGCACCAACCCAAAAAACCTCCTTCCCCCATTTACACTCATTCACTCAAAAGGGTTGTTTCTTTCTGTTATTAATATTCTGGTTCCTACATTATATATCAATATATATCAATACAGTCTGCAAGGAATACAGTCCGTAAGCACACATGATTCTGCGTACTGCTGGTCCACTAATAGTACTATCCTTTAACAGTTAATTTTACAAATTTTCATTAATTGCTAGTTTCTATGTAACTGTTTTTATATTGTTTTACTTTCTTTTTTATTCAAGAAAATGTTTTTAATTTATTTATCTTATTTTATTACTTTTTTTAAAAAGTACCTTATTTTAACCATACCTGGTTGTCCAAATTAGGCATAATAATGTGTTAATTCCACGACTGCATATATCGGTTGATATCGGTGTCGGTAATTAAAGAGTTGGGCAATATCGGATATCAGCAAAAAGCCATTATCGGACATCCCTAGCTAAAAACTACAATATGGCTGACGGGGAGCAGACACAATCGAAGTGGAGGCACGTAGATAAGAGCGCCCGCAAAACGGCGCATCCTGAAGAGACGATCAGAAACATAAATTGATGCAACATTTTGACCAAAGAACCACCATCATGTTATGTAAACCACAAGGAAGTGTTTCAAATGTAGAAACAAAATCTTAATATTTAGCCCTTTAAGTCATAGGGGCATACATCCAAAACACAAACCGTCAAAACACGTGACTTCACAAAACACTACACATAGTTGCGCGGTAAACGCGTAACTATGTTCAAAACATACAAACAGCTAAACACAAAGGGAAATGAAACCAGAAGTTTGCATGCTACTAAGAAGTAAGCCCCGTAGATATAAATACGTCGATGCCGGCTCTAATTGAAACGATGCTTCAACAGGGGCGCCATCTTGAGCAGGGCGAAGCCATCTCTACTGCTTTAGTCAACCGAGGCAGAGGTCTGTCAATGATTAAAATTTTGGTGCCAGTCGAATGCACACCGGCCTGATCGGTCTTACGAAACCCCTCCTCAAGATGGCGACCGTGTTGACCTGCCTGGCAAACCTGAAGGCGGCATCATCATAATCATATCTATGAGTAAGTCAGGTCTGAGAGGGACATAAAAATAAATGAACAGGATGCCCAGAAGAAAATCGGCGCAGTGAAAAAGTAAATTTTCTGTATTTAAACTTTTTTTCAAACAATGTAATCGAGCTACTGGTTTAACGAGTTGTTCTTTCCCAGTATTGCATGTGTTTTCCCTGTATTCCATGTGTCGGCCACTGGGCTTTGCTCCCAAAAGTGACACCAAATTAATAGAATCTGTCTCTTTTGTGATGTGTTTCTTCCAAAATTCTTCCGCTCAAAGTTCCCATTTGTCATAACACTTAGCAGCTGCTACGTTGTTGTACAGTGTGCATGATCAAGACGCTTTAATCATTTTAATTTGTATCCACAAATCCACCACTTCCCGCAGAAAAAGTTGCGTTGACCTCAATCGGAATTGAATAATTGCTAACAGCCTAATGATTGACGCATCCTCGCCGCCCGTCATCTGGGCCACACGTGTCTTGTGTGGGAGCGGAAGAATGGGAGGTAGGAAGGACGTGGTTGAGAGAGACTACTGGATACAACAAAAAGCCAGATTTTGTTAAAACAACATTTTTTCATCTGTCTGTCTTTTGTTTTTTTGAGATGTCTCACCTTAAAGTGGAAATGTGTGTTAGGATAACTGATTTCCAGGCGCTTTTGAAGAGTGGATCGCTGCCGGCGCGTGGCCCACATTCCAGCGCTGTGACATCCGCAGCAGCAATGGGATATTTTTAGAATGGATGGCGTAGACACACACACACACACACACACACACACACACACACACACACACACACACACACACACACACACACACACACACACACACACACACACACACACACACACACACAATACAATACAATACACGCTATAATGCAGATTGTGTGTCTTCTTCACAAGAAATTATTGCATGACTTTCTGTGTAGAATTGTGGTATGATTGACCACATTGTTTGTCACTAGCTGTTAGTTTTCATACCTAAAGACATTTTGTGCCATGCTCTTAAAGCCCCAGTCTTACTAGAACAAACATTTGTCATTCAGTCTTGTGTTAATGATGAAAAAGATCATTTTGCCATACTCCAGAATGGGAATCAATTTTCTAACAAAGTAGCAGATTAATGTCTTAACAATAACAAATATTGCCTCGACGATATATTAACCTACAAAATATTGCCGATAAACAATAATATTGTCAACATTATTTTGAGACCAAATCAACCACTGATGTAATGATAATACATAATAATGTAAGTACCGTTTTTTCGGAATCATAAGGCTCACCGGATTATAAGGCACACTGCCGATGAGCGGGTCTATGCAGGTCTATTTTAATACAAAAACCGCACCCGATTACCAGGCGCATTGAAGGGATTTCATTGTGATCTTTTTTTTCTACATTTAAAACATTTCCTTGTGGTCTACATAACATGTAATGGTGGTTCTTTGGTCAAAATGTTGCATTGATTATGTTTTATACAGACCATCTTCAAGGCGCTTTCTGACCATATCTTCAGGATGCGGCGTTAGTGGGCGGCCTTATTTACGTGACTCCACTCATACTTGCCAAACCTCCCGGATTTTCCGGGAGACTCCTGAAATTCAGCGCCTCTCCCGAAAACCTCCCAGGACAAA
The DNA here is from genome assembly GCF_033978685.3 of Nerophis lumbriciformis. Lineage (NCBI taxonomy): Eukaryota > Metazoa > Chordata > Actinopteri > Syngnathiformes > Syngnathidae > Nerophis > Nerophis lumbriciformis. Next base: position 28,966,805 of record NC_084558.2, on the reverse strand, counting down.
TTTTCTCCCGAAATTCAGGCGGACCTGAGTGACGTGTCGACAGCCTGTTTTCACGTCCGCTTTCCCACAATATAAACGGCGTGCCTGCCCAATGACGTTATAACTGTAGAATGATCGAGGGCGAGTTCTTGGTTTCCTATGTGAATTTATTGTTAGGCAGTTTCATTAACGCCCTCCCAGCGCGGCAACAACACACAACAACAGCAGTCACGTTTTTGTCTACCGTAAAGCAGTTCGTCTGCCGTAAACAGCAATGTTGTGACACTCTTAAACAGGACAATACTGCCATCTACTTTACATGCATATGTGACAATAACATCTACGGCTTTTAGAGAGTGCAGTGCACAACTGCGCACACAACAAGGAGACAAAGCAGAATGCATCATCAGAGAGGGTGTTCAGCATGGTTAGAAACATAGTGACAGAGAATAGAACAAGGATGGACAATTCAACCCTTAACTCAATGAGTAGATGAGTGTTATGTGTGTGTCTATGTGTAAATAAATGAACACTGAAATTCAAGTATTTCTCTTATTTATATATATATACAGTCAAGAAAATAAGTATTTGAACACCCTGCTATTTTGCAAGTTCTCCCACTTTGAAATCATGGAGGGGTCTGAAATTTCCACGGTAGGTGCATGTCCACTGTATGAGAGAGAACCTAAAAAGAAAAATTCAGAAATCACATTCTATGATTTTTTAAACAATTTATTCGTGTGATACAGCTGAAAATAAGTATTTGAACACCTGTCTATCAGCTAGAATTCTGACCCTCAAAGACCTGTTAGTCCGCCTTTAAAAGTCCTCCTCCACTCCACTGTATAATCCTGAATCAGATGCACCTGTGTGAGGTCGTTACCTGCATAAAGACACCTGTCCACCCCATACAATCAGTAAGACCCAAACATTCAGCATGGCTAAGACCCAAGAGCTGTCCAAAGACACCAGAGACAAAATTGTACAACTCCACAAGGATGGAAAGGGCTACGGAGAAATTGCCAAGCAGCTTGGTGAAAAAAGGTCCACTGTTGGAGCAATCATTAGAAAATGGAAGAAGCTAAACATGACGGTCAATCTCAATCGGAGTGGAGCACCATGCAAGATATGACCTCGTGGGGTCTCAATGATGCTAAGAAAGGTGAGGAATCAGCCCAGGACTACACGGCAGGACTTGGTCAATGACCGGAAAAGAGCTGGGACCACTGTTTCCATGGTCACTGTTGGTAATACACTAAGATGTCATGCTTTGAAATCATGCATGGCACGGAAGGTTCCCCTGCTTGAACCAGCACATGTTAAGGCCCGTCTTAAGTTTGCCAATGACCATTTGGATGATCCAGAGGAGTCATGGGAGAAAGTTTTGTGGACAGATGAGACCAAAATTGACTTTTTTGGTCATAATTCCACTATGCGTGTTTGGAGGAAGAAGAATGATGCATACCATCCCAAGAACACCATCCCTACTGTGAAGCATAGGGGTGGTAGCATCATGCTTTGGGGGTGTTTTTCTGCTCATGGGACAGGACGACTGTACTGTATTAAGGAGAGGATGACTGCAGCCATGTATTGTGAGATTTTGGCCAAAAACCTCCTTCCCTCAGTCAGATCATTGAAGATGAGTTGTGGCTGGATCTTCCAACATGACAATGACCCAAAGCACACAGCCAGGAAAACCAAGAAGTGGCTTCGTAAGAACCATATCAAGGTTCTGGAGTGGCCTAGCCAGTCTCCAGACCTAAATCCAATTGAAAATCTTTGGAGGGAGCTGAAAGTGTGTGTTACTCAGCGACAGCCCAGAAACCTGACTGATCTAGAGAAGATCTGTGTGGAGGAGTGGGCCAAAATCCCTCCTGCAGTCTGTGCAAACCTGGTGAAGAACTACAGGAAACGTTTGACCTCTGTAATTGCAAACAAAGGCTACTCTACCAAATATTAATCTTGGTCAAATACTTATTTTCAGCTGTATCACACAAATAAATTGTTAAAAAATCATAGATTGTGATTTCCGGATTTTTCTTTTTAGGTTATCTCTCATACAGTGGACATGCACCTACCATGGAAATTTCAGACCCCTCCATGATTTCTAAGTGGGAGAACTTGCAAAATAGCAGGGTGTTCAAATACTTATTTTCTTGACTGTATATATATATACATATATATATATATATATATATATATATATATATATATATATATATATATATATATATATATATATATATATATATATATATATATGTGTGTGTATATATATATATATATATATATATATAATAATAAAAAAAAAAAAAATATATATATATATATATATATAGCTAGAATTCACTGAAAGTCAAGTATTTCTTATATATATATATATGTATATATATATATATATATATATATATATATATATGAAATACTTGACTTTCAGTGAATTCTAGCTGTAAATATACTCCTCCTCTCTTTTGATTTGCATAATATTGCGAAACAAAAAGCCAGATAATGTCTCTTAATAGGTGCCATTTTGGGGTCTTTATACCCACCATAATAATACACGTATTTTGAAGCACAGTACGTCAGACTACGGTAGCCGTAATGCCCCGCGTTCAATCAAGCGGTGCAGCTTTGTAGCTTACTAAAGTTGTACTAAAACATTTTAACAGATTTTTGAGCGCCTCGTGTAAAGTATTTTCTTCATGAAACATCAAAGTTTTGGTGTTGCTTGCTGACGGATACTTGCTAGTCATTTATTGAACAGGCGTCTTCCTAGAGTCCACACATATCTTGTGTGATGCCATCTACTGGTCACACTTATCATTACACCATGTACCAAATAAAATTGCTTCGAGGTCTGTAAGCACAACCGGAATTAATGCGTACATTAGGCGCACCGGGTTATAAGGCGCACTGTCGATTGTATTTCTGGAATATTTTAACTGGAATGTAAACTTTTACACTTCCAGGTTAAAACAAACAAATAAGAATAAAATATACTCTGTCTGCTTGCAAAATTTTGCGCTTGAATAAAAATCATAACCAAAAGCAATAAAATATCACCCAATTTCCCATTATATATGTGGCGGTAGAGGCGTGGTCAATGTGACATCATATATATTTGGCATCATGATAATTTTGATTGGCAATGATGGATATATTTTCTTTAAAAAGGCTCCACATGTTTTTCTGTATATTTAAAAACAAAACTGTTATTAGTTATTAGAAACAACAGAGAGACAAGCGGTAGAAAGTTGATGGATATTTTTTTTTATATTGTTATTTTTCAATTGTTGCTGCTTATTGTAAAAGGTAATACAGCTACACTATATTCTGCCCTACCTGAATGTTGGAATTAGTTTGGCAAATATGTAAACAGTCATTTGAATTTGGGAGATGCAACTATTAACTGGAAGTGATTTATTGATATTCTCCACAATGAAGTCACTGTAACACTAATCACACTAAGGAAAGTACATTATATGCTAGGGATGTCCCGATCCAGGTTTTTGCACTTCCGATCCGATACCGATATTGTTTTTGCATTTCCGATCCGATACCGATTCTGACCGATACCGATACTGGCCTATCCGAGCATGTATTAAAGTTTAAAGTTATTTAGCCTACTTAGTTGTCAGAATCATGTTGAAAAGGGTTTTAGTACTCTTGATAACAACTAGCCAGCTGAATTAGGGGAGTTTGAATAATACACAATAGTTGGTAACAAGAAACTGACCTGTTTATTCAAGGATAAACACAAAATAGACAAAATTATACATGACGAACAGAAATGGCATCATTGAACTAGGGCTGGGCGATATGGCCTTTTTTTAATATTGCGATATTTTAAGGCCATATTGCGATACACAATATATATCTCGATATTTTGCCTTAGCCTTGAATGAACACTTGATGCATATAATCACAGCAGTATGATGATTCTATGTGTTTTGATTGATTGATTGAGACTTTTATTAGTAGGTTGCACAGTGAAGTACATATTCCGTACAATTGACCACTAAATAGTAACACCCGAATAAGTTTTTCAACTTGTTTAAGTCGGGGTCCACTTAAATTGATTCATGATACAGATATATACTATCAGATATATACTATCATAATACAGTCATCACACAAGATAATCACATTGAATTATTTACATTATTTATAATCCAGGGTGTGGAGGGGGGCGCCGGATGTAAGTGTTAAAAAGACAGCCAAAAGAGTTTGATATGAGAATAAATCTAAAGTTAAAATATAGGGTAGAAATGCATCCATTTGCAGGAAATGTACCGTAGTCTTGATTTTCAAAATTTTCTTTCAAGGCTTGCATGTCTACATTAAAACATTCTTCTTCATACTGCATTAATATATGCTACTTTTAAACTTTCATGCAGAGAAGGAAATCACAACTAAAAAAATCACTAATTTTTTCATACGGCGTTGATGTGGAAATGTTTGCCTGCTTATGACGTGACTGTATGTGATGTATGACGTGACAGTATGTGACGTGTGTAAGAAGGTGCACTTGCTGTCTGTGAGAGGGAGACACAGGAAAGAGTGAGAAGAGCCTGTCGTGTAATGCTAGCAGCTAAAAGCAACTGCGTGAGAATTCACAGACGTGTGGATATGTTGAAGGTGTGCTGGAAAATGCGAAACGGTGCAGCAGAAAAGTGGAATGTATTATTTAAATCGGTGCGTTGGAGAACACGGACCGGAGTTTTTTTTTAAACTGGATCTGGATCAACATTTTCCCATGCCTTGCCGATACGCAATTTTTGGCAAATATCGGCAGCCGATCCGATCCAAATATCGGATCGGGACATCCCTATTATATGCACACATGAAGTGCACATACATATAGGAATCACGTTAAATTATTAATACAGTTTGGAATAAACTGAAAAAAGCAATACAATTGTACAGGATGAAGGTTTGCTATAACGTCCACAACTTAATGATATCGTACAATGGAGCAGCTCATTGACAGGCTAACCAAAATTAGCATGGCCAATTGCAGGGCAAATACATGGAAAGATAATCATTCACACTCACCTATGGACAATTTACAGTCCCCAATTAAGCTAACTCAGGGTGTTCGTTAACACATGTTAGCAACATGCATATTTTTGGAATTTGGGAGGAAGCCGTAGTACCCAGAGAAAACCCCACATGCACGGGAGAACATGCACGCTACACACAGAGATGTCCAAATGGAGGTTTGAAGACGCACACGGCGTAATGTAAGGTGTTATTGTCGGTAGTAATGTCAAAATGAGGGTAGAGATGCCTTATCCATCCATCCATTTTCTACCGCTTATTCCCTTTGGGGTCGCGGGGGGCGCTGGAGCCTATCTCAGCTACAATCGGGCGGAAGGCGGGGTACACCCTGGACAAGTCGCCACCTCATCGCAGGGCCAACACAGATAGACAGACAACATTCACACTCACATTCACACACTAGGGCCAATTTAGTGTTGCCAATCAACCTATCCCCAGGTGCATGTCTTTGGAGGTGGGAGGAAGCCGGAGTACCGGAGGGAACCCACGCAGTCACGGGGAGAACATGCAAACTCCACACAGAAAGATCCCGAGGCCAGGATTGCACTCACGACTACTCAGGACCTTCGTATTGTGAGGCAGACGCACTAACCCCTCTTCCACCGTGCTGCCCAGAGCCTTAATTAACTTTAAATACCTTTCTCTTCAACTTTCTCTCCTTACTTCTGCCAGGTGTCAACTCATTTTTGGTGCGAGACCAGCTGCAAAAGTGACAGGCTCCTGACAGGCAATTTAGATTAACATTTTTTTTTCTTTAAAGAGAGGAATGTTTTTTTGTTTTTTTTAGATGTTTTCCAAATTTATTATGACCAATTGTACATAACTAATATACTATATACAGTATATCGATTCATACAATATATTACTTTTTGTTCAATTTGTTTTCATGCAAAAAAAAAAAATGTAAAAAAAAAACAACTTCATTTTGAAAGTGTGACCTCATTTATGTTGTGGTGGCGGTGCGCCAGGATCAAGTACATGTAGGGTTCTGTCTCTGGAGTGGGGGACCCTCAAATATACACAACCAAAACAATAAATAAAATGGCGAAATAAAGAAGTTACCAAAATGATCATTATCGCGGTGTTATTGAATGTGCTCCAAAAGTACACGTTTTTTTTTTGTTTTTTTTGTTTTTTTAATTAACTAAAATAAATAGACACTATATACTTTCTTGGCAGGAAAAAATATTGAATATTGTTCTGACTTCATAAGACACATTTTTATTTGTTTGTATTCCATCCATCCATCCATCCATCCATTTTCTAACGCTTGTCCTTCTTGGGGTGGCGGGGGTGGCTGGGGCCTATCTCAGTTGCAAATGTTTGTCAATATTTTTAAAATAAATGCAAATATGGTGATCTCTTCGTTTCACTTATTAGTTTGTGACGTCACGCGACTTCACTTCCAGGTTCGATGCCCGCTTCTGCCATCTTCGTCACTGCCGTTGTGTCCTTGGGCAAGATACTTTACCCACCTGCTCCCGGTGGCCCCCACTCTGGTTTAAATTTAACTTAGATAATGGGTTTCACTATGCAAAGCGCTTTGAGTTACTAGAGAAAAGCGCTATATAAATATAATTCACTTCACAAATTCACAACACTGTCCGTTTCAACTCGACACTGTGGGGTTTGTATCAGTTACTTTGTGCAAGGACAGCACATCTTTTATGTTTAATGTGAATACTGTAGCTTAGTTGTTCAGACGGCAATGTGTTTATTCATGTTTAGATTGGGGTATGACATTTCTTAATGTCTCTTGTTGTCATTTAAGCATTTAAACTAGGTTGCAAGTTAATGCTAGTTTGTCTATAATTTCAATGAGTGTTTATCAATCACAATTTTTTGATAATTTTAACTTATACGATATTATTATATCGGGAGTTTTACTGTGGTTATTTTTATTACAGTTTATGTGCATGTAAAACCAGTGCCCAGCTGCTGAAATGAATGTAGCTCTTAACAACACATACACATAGCGATTATCAAGACTGGCAAAGTTATTGAGTTCTTTTTTTTATTTATCATTTGGTTAATTGACTTATCAAATATCTACCCAGGTCTAAACAGACGTACAGCAGATGTGTTGATTGATATGATCATCAATCAATCAATCAATGTTTATTTATATAGCCCTAAATCACAAGTGTCTCAAAGGGCTGCACAAGCCTCGACGACATCCTTTGTTCAGAGCCCACAAAAGGGCAAGGATGTCTCTTCCTTATTTTTAACGTCCACTTGTTCCTGGTACATTTTTTTTGTTGCCCATCAGCCATTAATTTGTTTGTTGGTCAGGGAGAATGCTAACATGGTCATTTTGGATATTTGTTTACATCAGTGGTTCTTAACCTTGTTGGAAGTACCGAACCCCACCAGTTTCATATGCGCCTTCACCGAACCCTTCTTCAGTTAAAAAAAAAAAAAAGTTTTTTTTTTTCAAATTCAAGACAAATTTATGTTTTTTTTACTGGTGCACAAAACGAACCGTGCATGAAAATCACCTTGTTCAAAGAACAACACAAACACAGTGCATTAACTCATAACAAATTACACACCTGCAAATCAGATGGAAAATTAGGGGGAGAATTGTTTGGGGGTATCCATAATACGCCGATAGGGAGAAGTTTTTATTTACACGATGATTTTGGTGTGTCTTGACCTCAGCGGCGGAGGCTCCGCCGAACCCCTAGGGTTCGATCGAACCCAGGTTAAAAACCACTGGTTTACATGAAAACACGTCTCACTATCTTTTATTTTAGTTTTTATTAGAGATGTCCGATAGTATTGGCAGGCCGATAGTATTGGCAGGCCGATATTATCGGCGATAAATGCGTTAAAATGTAACATCGGGAATTATCGGTATGGTTTTTTTTATTATCTGTATCGGTATGGTTTTTTTTTGTTTTTTTTAATGTTTTTTTTTTTTAATTATTATTAAATCAACATAAAAAACACAAGATACACTTACAATTAGTGCACCAACCCAAAAAATCTCCCTCCCCCATTTACACTCATCCACATTCATTCACACAAAAGGGTTGTTTCTTTCTGTTATTAATATTTTGGTTCCTACATTATATATCAATACAGTCTGCAAAGGATACAGTCCGTAAGCACACATGATTGTGCGTGCTGCTGGTCCACTAATAGTACTAATCTTTAACAGTTAATTTTACTAACTTTCATTAATTTCTAGTTTCTATGTAACTGTTTTTATATTGTTTTACTTTCTTTTTTATTCAAGAAAATGTTTTTAATTTATTTATCTTATTTTATAAATGTTTTTAAAAAGTGCCTTATCTTCACAATACCTGGTTGTCCAAATTAGGCATAATAATGTGTTAATTCCACGACTGCATATATCGGTTGATATCGGTATCGGTAATTAAAGAGTTGGACAATATCGGAATATCGGATATCGGCAAAAAGCCCTTATCGGACATCCCTAGTTTTTTTTTAAGTCTTCATTGTAGTCCGATACATAGTCACATTACTTTAGTGAATGTTTTCACCCATAAAAGTGCAAATGACACAACATTAAAAGCCCATGTTCATGATGTTTCTTTACAAAGTAACACCGCCACCTACTGTCCCGGCATGCATATTGCAGCCTTTCTTAAGATTCCGTTGCTAAAGGTGGAAAATTATCAGGTGGATTTTGTCCTTGCATTTTTTGTTGGTGCTCATTATACGGACTATAAAAGCTGGCATTTATACACCTTGTTTCAACTGTAAAAAGAAGCAATATAGCTTGGGAACACCACGTAAAATGTATCTTCCTTGGTTGTGCACTCTTTAATCTTTTGAAGGTGTTTCATGGAAATGAAGTGTACTTTGTAGACGCTCAGTGGGGAAGCAAGTGAAAGTGATGCCACTTTAAATGTTTTATACGTCACAGCCCAAAATGTGTGAATATATTAAATGATCTTATTTGACATCCTTTACTAGCAATATCCCCGTGGAGGCCCTTCTGTGTGTGTGTGTGGTTGTAGAGTTTGGATTATACCCATGAGGGGAGGGTTGCCGGGTGACAGCCCACGCCCGCGCACACACACACACACACACACACACACACACACACACACACACACACACACACACACACACACACACACACAAAGACGGAGTCCCCACGCTCATTAGCAGGACTCCATGAGCCTGCTGGGAGCTGTTCGGAGTGTGTTGGCACCAGGTAGCGCTCGACACTAAGCGTTATTCCTGAAGAGCTCACACCTGAATGAGATAGTGAGATAGAGTACTGGTAATATGACTGTATGATAAAACACAAATCCCCCACAGTTAGGGTGCATTCGTACTTGCTATGTTTGTTTGGGTTTAAAGAATCCCTGGCGTGCACCAAACAACGGCTCACTTGAGCTAAAAGACCAAAGACATGGGCCAGTGTTAAAATGATGATAAAAGCACGCAGAAATGGTAAATATGTAGGAGAAAGTAGGGCTGGGCGATATGGCTGAAAACTGTATCATGATATACGAGTTGATATCGATTATTATTGATATGTTTTATACCTTCTGTAAAGTATGTACCAGGAGAAAAATATATTACGTTTTAACATTTTAATTTCAATTTTAACCTTCCTCTGGTTATAATCCCCTTAGCGCTATCAAGGCAGACAGGAAAGGAAATATCAACACAACCATGGAAAACAATCAATGTAAACACAATTCTAAAATTACACTAAACACTTACCAATAACCTCTTTGAATTAAGGTGCAAAAATGAGGAATATGCTTAATAAAGTGTAACAAAATAGTGCAAAGTGTGAAACTGGAAACCTAGAGAAACTTTTTTTGCAGGGTTATTGCCAGGAAGTCATGTGGTCTGTGTAACATTTAATGTGGTCTATTATTCTTATTTAAGTCTGGACAAAAATGTGTTATGCAAAAATTATTATGTAAATATTATTGGACCAAATACATTTTTTAAAGTAGCACATTTATACAGTTATTTATACAGTTCCTCACTCTAGTTCCTACCGGTGGTTTCGGTATACCCAAATAGGAAAGGGTGAAAAGAGGTGAGCGCAGCTCTGGACTGTGGTCCGTTTGAAGCAGCACTTATTTTTACTTTCTCTTCTCACTCCATGCAGAGAATCAACTGCGAGACATATATCAATATTTTCAAGTTTTTTGTTACAGACGATTTAAAATTTTAATTTTTTTCTTTCTCTTGCTCCGGCATACTTTTTAGCTTCCTTCCGTAGATTGTGCCGTCCCCTTACTTCCTTAGCGGCTCACATAGCAAAACATGGCTAATGCTGACGCTAACGAGAGACGTTTGTTTCGAAGGAACGAAAAGTGTTGTCTGTACTTCGGTTTTGCGGCAACAGGCGTGGAACTCGTGACTGCTCGCTGCAAAATTTGTTTTAAAAAGGCATCCGCACAACAAACTTGTTAAAATTTATATCTAGTTTAAAAAGAACAACATTATACAAATCAGAATTTTGCTAAGAGTAAGATGCAGTGTATAAAGTGTCATTTCAAACTACTGGTGTTTGACCCAATAAAAGAAAAGCTTGTTTTGAATGATCTCTGTCATTTGTATTCAATAATTTATTTTAAAAGTAGAGGGAAAAAATTGAAAAAATCGTAAATCAAATTTTTTTGTAAACAAACCATCTGAAACCAAAGCCTCCAGCCGAGTGCGGGAAATACAATTCTTTACAAGGCAAACAAGACGCAACAACAAGCAAACTACCGGCTAAATATCACCTTATATGGTGGAATCATTTACACAAGGTATGTGTGATGTAGCCATGTATGATGAGAAAGAAGCACAATGCGTAAAGCGATCACTAAAGCAGTTGCTCTGGTCATTACCAATATGTGTGATTAAAAAAGGCTGCATTTACTTGATCTACTTACTGAAACCAACTATAGTCCTCTGTAGTGTTGTCCCGACACCAATATTTTGGTACCAGCACCAAAATTATTTTGATACTTTTCTAAATAAAGGGAACCACAAAAAATTGCATTCTTTATTTTAACCACAAATCTTTCGGTACATTAAACATATGTTTCTTATTGCAAGTTTGTTCTTAAATAAAATAGAGAACATACTAGATAACTTGTCTTTTATTAGTAAGTAAGCAAACAAAGGCTCCTAATTAGTCTGCTGACATATGCAGTAACATTGTGTCATTTTCCATTCTATTATTTTGTCAAAATTATTAAGGACAGGTGGTAGAAAATGAATTATTAATCTACTTGTTCATTTACTCTTAATATCTGCTTACTTTCTCTTTTAACATGTTCTATCTGCACTTCTGTTAAAATGTAATAATCACTTATTCTTCTGTTGTTTGATACTTTACATTAGTTTTGGATGATACCACAAATTTGAACCGGTACTTTTCAGAGGCGGTATAGTACCGAATATGATTCATTGGTATCGCGGTACTATACTAATACCGGTATACCGTACAACCCTAATCCTCTCAATGTTTTACTTCATCATTTATCTGGATACATGATATAAAGAAGGGACAAGCGGTAGAAAATGGATGGATGGTATAATACTACATTTTTATTTATAGAAGTATGTTATTCAAGACAGAAGTTTGCAGTTTATTGATCTCAATGTTGGAGATTGTTTATTTGCATGCAATGTGCAATGCTTCGTTTGTGTTAACATAAGTATTTTATTCAAGCAGAAGTACTGCTTCCCAAGGGAAGCTCTTAATTGTAATTATTAGAAAATTATTTTAAAAAAAGTAAAATTTATATCTAGTTTAAAAAGAACAACATTATACAAATCAGAATTTTGCTAAGAGTAAGATGCAGTGTATAAAGTGTCATTTCAAACTACTAGTGTTTGACCCAATAAAAGAAAAGCTTGTTTTGAATGATCTCTGTCATTTGTATTCAATAATTTATTTTAAAAGTAGAGGAAAAAAATTGAAAAAATCGTAAATCAAATTTTTTTGTAAACAAACCGGGGATTTTATTTTTAGACCATATCACCCAGGCCTACGAGACAACAAGATGGCACACCCAAACCTGAAAGTTAATACTGTTAGGTGATTGGCTGTTTAGTGTGTCCATTGCTCACTGATCACTTCCTGTTTCCAGACCGTGAGTGCCTTTGTTCATGCAATCAACCATGTTTCTTTCTTTCTGGTTTCTTGCAGCCCAAAAAAGTAGACATCGAATGTTTTATCAAACACATTTTTTAATGATTATGTGTTTTTTACTATATATACAGTATATTGCTATCGTTTTATTGGCCTAGTCTTATGAGAAAGTGTTGCAAGTTCTGTCTCTCAGTGACAACAGGGCTTTTGGTGGAATCTAAGACGTTAATCTAGCATTGTGTAAAAATAAAGCATTTTGCCTTGGAAAATTTGAGTCATGTTCTTTATGGTGCATCCTTTAGTCCCGTGACAAAAATAGCAGTGTGATCTGTGGACGTTCAGCCAACCACACTAAAGTGCACACCAAGTGTGTATTTTTAATTTTAGGCCCAGAGTGCCTACTAACTCCAAGTGTGAATGCAGCCTTTAAAGGTGGATATTGACATTTGGATGGCCTCCCTGCAGTTAAACTGTGTTTGACAGTGTTTCACAGGGTTAGATGTGTGTGTTGGTACATTTGGCCCCGTGCCACGCTGGGAAGCCAAAAGTTGCAGTGAGCCGTCCAAGTAATCGGCGCATACATGGCAAGCTTTTGCATACACCGAAAGGGAGTGATTTATTAGATAAGTACAGGACGAAAAATATGACAACGAGGTCATAAACCTGCCGTGGAAACATGGCTGCTGTCACCCATCAGCTCCATCACACGTCGACACCCAGCTTTTAATAACCCCCCTGTCTACCCTTCCTCGCTCCGCTGTGCTCTGCAGAGACCCCGTCCCCCAAGAGTGGTGAAATCAAAACAATAGTGCGTGCAAAAGCGCTTCTTTTTATCCACCTCGCTGTCAATAGTGTCAAAATATATTAGGAGAATTGGAAAGAGTGAGTGAATGAGGCTATAACAGAACATTTTTAACCATTGAGATTCAATAAGGACATTTTGTGCTGATTTTTTTCCTTTTGTGTTGAAAGATTATATGTGAAATGTTTTATTTACATGTTTTTTAATCCTTTAAAATGGCAAAGCTACACAAAAACGGACATTTGTAATAGGTGTATTTAATCATCAACAGTACAGTAATTTGGCAATGGGCTCTGAGTAGGTACTTTTACTGCCATGTAGTGTCTACTTCTACAGTAAGTCTGTCATAAAATAAGTAAAATATCAATATAGTATCTGTTTTCCAATTAGTTGACATTTTGTGCTTTTTTGAGGTTAAGGTTACAAGGAACACTTCAAACATTTAAAACAAATTCATAAAACCACAAGTTGATTCAATGGTATTGAAATTGAAATAACCCTCAAAACATCAACTTTTGGGGCAACTTTTAGAAAAAGCAGCTACACAATCAGGCAATCACAAAAAAGCTTTTCAAATTTTAGGCCTTAAAACCAACTATAAGTCGTAGTTCTCAACCCTTTTTCACCTAGTACCACCTCAGAAAAAACGTGGCTCTCCAAGTACCACCATATTAACCAACATTAAAATACAATAGCTTAGTAGGCCTAAGTATTTATTAAAAACAAGGCAGATACTTTTTTTTAACAAGTATATTTACCACTAGGTGAGCCCACAGTTTGAGGATTACTGCAATAAGTAATACTTGATATGTGCGCTTCAAGGAGAAGTTGTTTAAAAAGTTTAACTCGCTTTAAGTGGAAAAAAATATTAATATAAATATTATATACGTTTATTTTACAGCAATTTTTGAGTACCGTATTTTTTGGACTATAAGTCGCAGTTTTTTTCATAGTTTGGCCGGGCTCCAGTGCGACTTATGTTTTTTTCCTTTTTTATTATGCATTTTCGCCAGGTGCGACTTATACTCCGGTGCGACTTATACTCCGAAAAATACGGTAACTGTTCTGAAGCGTTTTTTACTAGGTTCTACCTGTTTGCAAAATGATGTCACAATTGGTTCAGGGGTCATATTATGATTTTCTTTTTGTCGTTTAAAACACTTCCATGTGGTCTACATAACATATAACGGTGGTTCTTTGGTCCACATGTTGCAAAGATTATGTTTTAGAGACCATCTTCAAGCCACTTTCTGACCGTCTCTTCAGGATGCGCCGTTTTATAGGCGTATTTTATTTACGTGGCTCCGTTTCTACTGCATCTTCTCCAAGCCATCTTTGTTGTGGTTTGAAGTGCTTCCATAGAGAGTCTACTGACAGATGTAAGTTAGAACTATTTGCTACTTTGTATTAGAAATGGCAACAGCAGAGGATGCATGTACATGTACGAGCCAGTCTGCCCCACAACAAGAGGATAGAGAAAAAGAAGGAGCTTATTGGCATTGTTTTATAAATATTTCCGCAATGCTTCCACGGTTTGGTTTCAATTTGCCGATTCCAAATACACAACAGGAACAAATAGTTAGGAAAAGTTGGTTTTGCATTAGACTTAGACTTAGACTTAGACTTCCTTTTTATTGTCATTCAAACTTGAACTTTATAGCACAGATAAGAACGAAATTTCGTTACATAAGCTCATGGTAGTGCAGGATAAAATAGCAATAAGGTGCATATATAAATAAATAAATATATATATATATATATATATAAAATAAATAAATAGATTACTGTACAGATAAATATATTGCACTTTTTCACATGCGTCCACGTTTATGGATGTATGTTATATTGTCTTTTTTTATTCCAGCGAGTTAATCCATTTTGGGGGGAGTTGAGGGGATAATTTAATTATGATGTGTTCAAGAGTCTTACGGCCTGAGGGAAGAAGCTGTTACAGAACCTGGAGGTTCTGCTTCGGAGGCTGCGGAACCTCTTTCTAGAGTCCAGCAGTGAAAACAGTCCTTGGTGGGGGTGGGAGAGTCTTTGCAGATTTTCTGAGCCCTGGTCAGGCAGCGGCTTTTTGTGATCTCCTGGATAGGAGGAAGAGGAGTCCTGATGATCTTTTCCGCCATCCTCACCACTCTCTGCAGAGGCTTCCAGTCTCAGGCACTACAGCCTCCAGTCCAGACAGAGATGCAGTTGGTCAGCAGGCTCTCTATAGTGCCTCTGTAGAATGTGGTGAGAATGGGGGGAGGGAGCTGTGCTCTTTTCATCCGACGCAAAAAGTGCATGCGCTGCTGAGCTCTTTTTACAAGAGCTCCGGTGTGCTATTATTATAGGGCATCTTTAAGTAGTTTTTGCCTAAGCCTGCAGAATAAGAAACGGAGATAAAACATGGTAAAAAAGACCTTAAGGACTCCAATATTAACCCATAAAAACACACCAACATGAGTTCATAGTTCTTGACGTTGACGTGTTGTTGTGGGTTAGGCCTGATCGCGTCTGTGAAAGTCATTTAGCAGACAGCTGCAGACGTTTTTGGACTTATTCCGTGGCTGTTGGGGCCGGAAGCATTTCTCTCTAAATAGACGTCCGGGGACTTGATATCTCATTACGCCGACATGTTGCAGCGATTACGCCGGAGCTCTCTCTCTCTCTCTTTCTCTGTCTCTCTCCGCGAGCGCTGATGTCACCGCCAGACGAAAACGATCTGAGTCAGCGGCGTGATGGCCAATCCCACACGTGTTGCCTCGCACTCGACTGAAAGAGTGAGTCGGCAGCATTGCAAATGTGCTCCCCCCTCACCGTAGAACGAATGTAATTTGACTTTCCATTATTTATTAACAGCGCTTTTGTTGTTGCTCATGTCCTGATCTCATTTCCTTTAGTCATTAGCATGTTTGACATCAAACACAGCTGGCGCAGCGACGAGAGAGACGAGCTAAAGAGCTCGCCATGTTGTTCCTATTAGGCTTTTTGAAAACTCCAATAATAAATGGAGGCTCTTTGCTGCGCTAAACGTTGAAGCCGTTGGCTGATGTCATGCATTTGTGGCTCAGATTGAAACTTTTAAATGAAGAGCCTCGTGTCACAATAAAAAGAACGTGGCGTGTGTTTGCGACTCCCGCTGACCTCCCCGACAATAAGATCTGCCGCCTCGGTCTCGCCTGGAGCGATAAGCGTCTCGCAAACTCCCGGTGGCCCCCGTGATGTTTTTTTCATTTGCTTCCTACCTATTCATCAAGCCCGTGCTCCTATCACCACATCGTGGCCAGAAGCTGTCCTTCCATGCATTGTGATGCTAATGTGTCTCCATGCAAGCTAAGGCTGTGTCATGCTAATGTCGCAATGTGGCACGCCATGGATTACTCGGCTGCGGTGAAATACACCAAATAACCTTTGCTTATTTATTCCCGAATAAAAGATGTATGGAATGCTAACAAGCCACATTGTAAATGCCTCTTCTGTTTGTTTCCACAGGATGACAGCGATGGGATCCCGTGGTCGGAGGAGCGGCTGATGCGAAAGGTGCTTTACCTCTCCCTCAAGGAGTTTAGGAGCGCACAGAAACGGCAGTTGGACGGCGATGGAACCACAAACCAAAATGGTGAGTTTACATGTCCTTTTTTTGTCCTTTCTCCATTGCCTGGTTTTAAATTACATCACATCCAGCTCATTGAATATGCGTGGTGGTCAAGCCAGTGTCTGTTCTCAATAGGTAGCAGGCAGCATTTAGGTCCCGTTTACACTAAGCCGGATAAGGTTATCGAGGGTAAATCAAACCTAACCTTATCCTTGTCCACACACAACAATGCCACCGTTTAGGACTCCCGCCCCCCTCCGTCCGCTGGCGCAATGCGACCTAGTACGCATGCGCAGAAAATGCACATGTCATAGTTATCTCCAGTGTTGCTTTGTGTGCAAGTTCTTGAATTTAACTTATCTGAACAATATCCAGTGTTGTGGTATTTCAATTAACTGGAATCCAGTGTGCTGTGGGGCCCTATTGTAGTGAATCACACCTGAGCCATCATAAATGAATCAAATCTTTATTAGACACGTAAACAATGTGATAAAGAACATTTTACATCAATCAAACTAGGGATCTGGATATCTGGTCAGAACACTCCTCACTCTTTGGCCTTCACCTTCATTGTCCATTCCTTTTTTGGTGACTTTATATACTCTTGGACCTAGACGTTGAGTCCGCGATATACATGGCGGACAATAACTGATACAGTCTGCTCTGCCAGTCCTAGTGCATTCGCTGTTTTCCCTCGTCTTCCCTTGACGGCCAGGTACACAAAGCACACGCTACCTTTTTTTAATCACATCCACAGGAGCTTGCATTGTCGTTGTCTCTACTTCGACAAATAGACAAAGTTTTTCGCTAAGTAGAATCACAGCTGACATTCGAAAGTTCTCTTGCTGTCTGAGAAGTGTTATATTCCAAATAGCTGCAATCGCTTTCTCTTAAGGTATTCATGTGTGATTTCCACAAGCGTCTGTACATGTAGAAGAATGAGAAACACGGGCATGTCTGGATGACGCGCCTTCATATTTCCAGTGGTTAGCTCAGAGCTACGAAACCGCTTTATTATGAAGCTGGTTGTGGCGCGTTCTTTCTGGCGTCACTTCCTGTGTGGGCGTGGTCTTTCTGGCGTCACTTCCTCTCCGAACTCCCTTTGTAAACGTTCAATGAGTCCAAACAAAGCTAAGTGCCGGAGATTCAAGAAATACACGGCTGACTTACCCGTGTAAAAATTTGTCCGAACAGGGGGACCTTAAACGCTGGTTTAGTGTGGCTGAAACGGGGCTTAGGCTAAATAATTATTTGTTTTAAGGGGTTAAACGACTTAGTGTAGACATGACCTTAGCCTCTTTCAAAGAAAATTACCCTACTCTTGCGTTGTTTTCGGCTGTACGAAACCATTCAAATGGCAAAAAGGACAAACATTTCTTCAGAGTGCCCCTGGAGGTAATCAGAATCAGAATCAGAATCACCTTTATTGTCATTACAATCGAGAAGAGTTAAAGAATGCAAGATTTTACAAACGCCGCACGCACTCCAGTGCAAGGGATCAGAATTAAAGAATGTACAAGTTTGCATCGATTATGTTTTACAGACCATCTGCACACTGACCGCCCAGGGTTTCCCCCAGATTGCCAAGATACCTGCGGCGGTAGGAGAGTGGTTAGGGGCGTGACTATAACATGAAGTTATCACATTATTTGCTATATTACATATATTTTCATTAAAAAGGCAAACACAATGTATACATTTATTCAAACAAATATTAATTATAGTGTTACTATCTGTTTGCTCTATATTTCAATTGTTGCTGCTTATTGTAGAATGTACTTTGTAGAAAACATCTTTCCCTAGAAAATTCTTCAATCTTTTTAGTCACTCTTTATTTATTAAGAACGACTGGCAACAAATATAGCATCTATTTCTGGTGTTAATGGAGACTCTTTACTTCTGTCACTCCATGTCCACGACGAAAAGCGAGCTGCACAGAGCCTGACGTCACACTTGCTTCGCGTTGCTGGGAGCTTTCCTCTCCTTAAAAGTTGCCAGTGTCCTCTTAAATTTTGTAGGTCGCTGTCCTCCAGTATGTCTCAGTTACGTTAAACGTCCACATCGCAGAAATGCTGCCCCTGCTCCGGACAACCCTGTGTGTATTACTTACGTCATCACAACATTCAGTTTTTGGCAGTGCTGTTCCGTTGATCAAAACAGCGTCTTTTTTTTGGCCAAATTTATGGTGCATCGCTAGTCAATAGTGCACAAATAATAAACTATATATATATATATATATATATATATATAGTTTTGACCACTAGTTGTGGTCAAAAGTTTACATACACTTGTAAAGGACATAATGTCATGGCTGTCTTGAGTTTCCAATAATTTCTACAACTCATATTTTTTTGTGATAGAGTGATTGGAGCACATACTTGTTGGTCACAAAAAACATTCATGAAGTTTGGTTCTTTTATGAATTTATTATGGGTCTACTGAAAATGTGACCAAATCTGCTGGGTCAAAAGTATACATACAGCAACATAAATTACCAATTTTAGTGATGGAGAAAAGTTACAATCAAATCAAATTAGCTTCATGGCGTGGCCTCTTAACTTCATGTGAGTGATTATGATTGACGGCACCTGTTGACTTTTCTGAGCCCATTTAAATAGGGCTAATGTGATGCAGTCATTAGACTCGGTTCCAAACGTAACAATGGGAAAGTCAAAGGAACTAATCATAGATCTGAAAAAACTAATCATTGACTTGAACAAGTCAGAAAAGTCACTTGGAGCCATTTCAAAGCAGCTTAAGGTCCCAAGAGCAACTGTGCAGACAATTGTTCGTAAGTATAAAGTGCATGGCACAGTTTTGTCACTGCCACGATCAAGAATAAACTGCAAGCTATCACCTGCTGCTGAGAGAAAATTGGTCAGGATGATCAAGAGTCAACCGAGAACCACCAAAAAGCAGGTCTGCAATGAATTGGAAGCTGCTGGAACACAGGTGTCAGTGTCCACAGTCAAGCGTGTTTTGCATCGCCATGGACTGAGAGGCTACCATGCAAGAAGGAAGCCCTTGCTCCAGAAGAGACACCTTAAGGCTCGTCTAAAGTTTGCTGCTGATCACATGGACAAAGATAAGACCTTCTGTAGTAGAGTTCTGTGGTCAGATGAAACAAAAATTGAGCTGTTTGGTCACAATACCCAGCAATATGTTTGGAGGACAAAAGGTGAGGCCTTTAATCCCAGGAACACCATGTATACCGTCAAGCATGGTGGTGGTAGTATTATGCTTTGGTCCTGTTTTGCTGCCAATGGAACTGGTGTTTTACGGAATGTAAGTGGGACAATGAAAAAGGAGGATAACTTCAAATTCTTCAGGACAACCTGAAATCACCAGCTCGGAGGTTGGGTCTTGGGCGCAGTTTAGTGTTCCAACAGGACAATAACCCCAAACACACGTCATGGAAGCTGAACTTTTTTTTTTAGAACGTTTGCCCATCCATCATTCACAATCCTTGTGTGAGACAAAATCATACATGTCTTTCTCTATTATGTGTGTTCTGGTACAAAGCCGCTAATAATGCAGGTAATGGTGTTCATCTACTATGCTTTGAAAGTGCTCTCAAAAGGTATCCAAAAACTTCCAACAACTCTCCATTTATATGTCGTGACCTGTATATTTACCAAGCTATAGCAACACTATTGTAAGAGCTAACACAGAGAAACTACTTTTCTGGCGTCGAGACACATTGCCTTGCTCATACTGCTCCTCTTACCACAAGTGAGTAGTCCGCTACTAGCTAGCTTGAGCTGCTTACAACCTTGGTTGCGACCCTCCATAAAATAAAGAAGAAAAATAAACTTGAGCTGCTTCTGATGCAGTTGTATTCCTTCGAGTTAACATTTGGTCAACTTTTAAATTCCACACGCGACAAACCTGATAATGTATGACTCTCAACTTGGCTTGAAATGCAGCATAAGACCATCGCAACATCGATAGGAAGCATTTGTATCTGAGGATTATTATTTAGCAGCTGAATCAGATAGAACCATCTCATCAGTCGTCATCCCAGTGAGAGCGGACATTGTAATTCACTATTATATCGTATGTTCTTATTTGAAACGTTTAGCAATAGTGCTACATAATAACGCTCCAAGGCTTTCACAAAGTCTACCATTAGCGGTAAACACTAAGTGCTCTCTATGTAGTTGTTGACATTGATTTCACAGAGTGCATAGCAACGAACGCTACCGTTGCTATGGGTTCTGTTAAATCAATGTGCCTAGGAAAAAAGTTAGTCATGCTAAAAATGACTGAAATACGCTAAGTTGTACATGTTATCATGAATGTGCCTGTTTCTACATTACATATTTACTTACAGCATGTATAGAAAACGGTGTTGGAGGTTTTTTGATAGTAGTTTAAGTGCTGTAGATTATTTAGAATGAACAGAAAAAGGAAATAACTGTGTTCATGCCAAATCGCACAAAAAATAGCTGTTGTTAAATTTTTTTTATTTTATTCTCTTAAAAAATGTTTAAAAGACAAAACGAAATGAGATTGGACCACACACAGTCAAGATGACGCTTACCAATGACGTTTCGCACCACAATGTCAACACTTAACCTGAAAAAGCTACAAAGCCACCGGCGCGTGACGTCGCTTGGATGGCGTCGAGCCTCATAACCTCGCGGCAACACCGCAGAAGCGTGAAAACTCCTGTCTTTGTTTGACATGGGCGTCCCCGCACTAACTCCCCTACGTGATGAAAGCACCCAGCCCGCCAGCAGGGGAGGGATTTGAACTTCACACGCGCCTCAGAAGCTATTCTCAGCTGACGCTAACATGAGCCAGACGAAAGGCAAAGAGAAAAGGGGGAAAAAAAGCAGGAGCCAGTCAAAGTCGGTGCCCAGCCGAGGAAGCAGCGAGCCTTGTTATCTTGCACACTCTTGACATCCATTGTTTGCGCACTCTCTTCATTAGAAAGTCACACCTTTGCCTCCTATTCTGTCTTAAGTGTGTCTGTCAGGCATCTCCTGCAAAGCTCCTTGGGGCCTTCTAAGCCCCTGTGGGTAGCTGACCTTATCGCCTGAATAGAAATGACTTGTTAGTGCAACTGCCATGGGCAAACCCCTTGCCATGTTAGTGGACTTAGAACCAGAACCGTAGAACCATGGGTACATGTATCACACTATTGAAAGAAGTCGCTTTTCCCAGAATCAGTATCAGTATCAGTATCTATGTTCAAATAGCGTCTCAATCATAAACAAGAAGGGTTCTATAAATTGGTATCCTTCTAGGATACTTGGATTAATGATTAAATAATGAAAATGTTATAATCATTAGGCAAGGTCAATTACTTATTGACAATTAGTAACCGAGTAATTAAAACGATTTGCTTGATGGCGGCAAATGTTTTCCAACCAAGCTCACATTATACACACCTGTGCTTGTCAGTACCATAAAAGGGTGTGCCGAATGTCCCTGTGATATGGCGAAACACCACTCTAAAGTTTCAGTGAGTGTTTTGTTTACTAACTTCACCACTCTCTTGCTGAGCCTTACGTATTTTAGATGACGTCAATTAGGTTACTGTGCATCCAGAAAGTATTCACAGCTCTTCACTTTTTCCACATTTTGTTGTGTTACAGCCTTATTCCAAAATGGATTAAATTCATGACAATGTAAAAAGTAATTTTACATTTCTTTATTTTACAAATAAATACAAAATAAAACAACAAACCTGCTCAGTGGCCTTGTGTTTAGAGTGTCCGCCCTGAGACTGGAAGATCATGAAATCAAACCCCGGCCGAGTCATACCAAAGACTATAAAATGGGACCCATTACCTCCCTGCTTGGCACTCAGCATCAAGGGTTGGAATTAGGTGTTAAATCACCAAATGATTCCCGAGCGCTGCCAACGCTGCTGCTCACTGCTCCCCTCAACTCCCAGGGGGTGAACAAGGGGATGGGTCAAATGCAGAGGATAATTTCACCACACCTAGTGTGTGTGTTTGACAATCATTGGTACTTTAACTTTTAACATTAACAAAGGAAATTGCATTTACATAAGTATTCGCAGCCTTTGCTCAATACTTTGTTGATGCACATTTGGCAGCAATTACAGCCTCAAGTCTTTTTGAATACAATGCCACAAGCTTGGCACACCTGTCTTTGGGCAGTCTCGCAGCACCTCTCGAGATCCATCAGGTTGGATGGGAAGCCTTGGGACCCATGCATCGTCTAATAATGAAACCCCCCAGAAACCGTTTTTACAGTAATTTGATTAGTGCTTTCAAGCAATTACAAAAATGTGTGATTAATTAATTTATGACCTGTAATCAATTCATCTGTTTTCCTAAATATTGGTGAGAAAAGCCCTCAATTTGAGGCATTTTCATACAATTTACATCATTATAAAGATAGATATAGTAACAAAAAAAGTGGCACTTTTTTTTTTTTTTAAATATACTTGAAAAGATGCAATCTGTTGTATTTACTAAAATTAAACGTCAGGACTATAAAAAAGGCTGAATTTTTTTTTTTTTTTAAAGCATTGTCAACTCTAAGCTAAAAACAACACAACATTAATCAATCAATCAATCAATCAATCAATCAATGTTTACTTATATAGCCCGAAATCACAAGTGTCTCAAAGGGCTGCACAAGCCACAACGACATCCTCGGCTCAGATCCCACATCAGGGCAAGAAAAAACTCAACCCAATGGAATAACAATGAGAAACCTTGGAGGGGACTGCAGATGTGGGGAGCCCCTGCCCCCGTGGGCGACCGGTTCAAAGGACGTCGAGTGGATCTAGCATAATATTGTGAGAGTCCAGTCCATAGTACCGTATTTTCCGCACTATAAGGCGCACCGGATTATTAGCCGCACCTTCTATGAATTACATATTTCATAATTTTGTCCACCAATAAGCCGCCCCGGACTAAAAGCCGCGCCTACGCTGCGCTAAAGTGAATGTCAAAAAAACGCTGCGCTAAAGTGAATGTCAAAAAAACAGTCAGATAGTTCAGTCAAACTTTAATAATATATTGAAAACCAGCGTTCTAACAACTCTGTCCCAAAATGTACGCAAATGTGCAATCACAAACATAGTAAAATTCAAAATGGTGTAGAGCAATAAATAGCAACATAATGTTGCTCGAACGTTAATGTCACAACACACAAAATAAACATAGCGCTCACCTTCTGAAGTTATTCTTCATTCGTAAATCCTTCGAATTCTTCGTCTTCGGTGTCCGAATTGAAAAGTTGCGGAAGCGTGGGATCCAAAAATGGCCGGCTCCGCCTCGTAGAAGTCATCGGATTCAGTGTCGCTGTTGTTGTGCAGCAGTTCTGTGAATCCTGCCTTCCGGAAAGCTCGGACCACAGTTGTGACCGAAATATCTGCCCAGGCATTTACGATCCACTGGCAGATGTTGGCGTATGTCGACCGGCGCTATCTGCCCGTCTTAGTGAAGGTGTGTTCGCCTTCGGAGCTGTGTGAAAAAAGCCACCCGGCCTCTTCGCGTAAACTTCCCTTAACCACTCGCTCATCTTTTCTTCATCCATCCATCCCTTCGAGTTAGCTTTTATGATGACGCCGGCTGGAAAGGTCTCTTTTGGATGGGTGGAAGTTAGCATGGCAAGCTAGAACCACAGTGAAGGATGACTCCTCATTCTCTGTGGTGCGAATATTCACCGTACGTGCTCCCGTTCCACAGTGCAGTTCACAGGAATATCAGTTGCTGTGAAATACGGTAGTAATCCGTGTGCGGATGGAGAGATTGCGTCTTTTTATGAACCGGATCCTTGTCCTTTGTAGGAGCCATTTTGTGGTCTTTACAGATGTAAACAGGAAATGAAACGTACGGTGATATCCGCGCGTTTTTTCTTCTTCTTCCGGGGGCGGGTGAAGCGCTTCCTGTTCTATGGGGGCGGGTGAAGCGCTTCCTGTTCTATGGGGGCGGGTGCTTTCCTTGGCGGTTGCTTGCGTAGAAGAAGAAGCGCTTCCTGTTCTACCGGGAAAAAAGATGGCGGCTGTTTACCGAAGTTGCGAGACCGAAACTTTATGAAAATGAATCGTAATAAAGCGCACCGGGTTATTAGGCGCACTGTCAGCTTTTGAGAAAAATTGTGGTTTTTAGGTGCGCCTTATAGTGCGGAAAATACGGTAAATCTAACATAATAGTGAGAGTCCAGTCCATAGTGGGGCCAGCAGGGGATCATCTTGAGCGGAGACAGGTCAGCAGCGCAGAGACGTCCCCATTTGATGCACAGATCAGTGGTCCACCCTGGGTCCCGACTTTGGACAGTTAGCGCCTCATCTGTGGTCATCGAATCTGTGCCCCCCCCTCCACAAAGAAGAGGGGGGAAAAGCAGAAAAGAAACGGCAGATCAACTGGTCTAAAAGGGGGTTCTATTTAAAGGCTAGAGTATACAAATGAGTTTTAAGATGGGACATAAGTGCTTCTACTGAAGTAGCATCTCTAACTGTTACCGGGAGGCATTCCATAGTACTGGAGCCCGAATAGAAAACGCTCTATAGCCTGCAGACTTTTTTTGGGCTCTGGGAATCACTAACAAGCCGAAGTTCTTTGAACGCAGATTTCTTGCCGGGACATATGGTACAATACAATCAGCAGGATAGGATGGAGCTAGACCGTGTAGTATATTATATGTAAGTAGTAAAACCTTAAAGTCGCATCTTAAGTGCACAGGAAGCCAGTGCAGGTGAGCCAGTATAGGCGTAATATGATCAAACTTTCTTGTTCTTGTCAAAAGTCTAGCAGCCGCATTTTGTACCAACTGTAAACTTTTAATGCTAGACATAGGGAGATCTGAGAATAATACGTTACAGTAATCGAGACGAGACGTAACGAACGCATGAATAATGATCTCAGTGTCGCTGGTGGACAAAATGGAACGAATTTTAGGGATTAAAACTTATACAAACCATAAACCCACTTCTGATAGGTCTTTAAGTTTATTATGACTATTTTGCACTATTTTTTAGATATATTTCAACCTATTCCCACTATTTAAAGCTGCTAACATCCGTCTTGTGACATTCTACGTATCATCTTTGTGCCTCATGGCGCTTGTATTTTTGCTCTCAGTCAAGCACACGAAGAGGGCTAAACAACTCGCAGGCATACGGAGAGACTAACGTTAGACATTACAAGCCATAGCGTGCTAAATACAACTGTAATTAATTAACCACCATTAATGCTTTAATTTGACACCCTTGAATACAACATGATTCCTCAAAGTGTACAAAGTATTAACATTATATGTTAGGGTTTGGGCGCTTTGTCTCGCACGACGTAGTCTGAGTGATACCTCCCACGTTTCCTGCCTAATCCCTTTGGTATTCAATGTGTCAGAAGCAGCCATCTTGCCATCTTCACAGCCACATTAACCCTCGCCACTGGCAGCTGTCTGTCATGCGCCCCGCCCTCTCTGATGACGTTCCCTGCTTTCTCTTCGTCCTTGACTTTCTCCGCGTGCAGTGGTTTCCATTACACATCAATACAGCCCTGGCTACTCCCTCTTTTTCCCCACTTCCTGTCTAAGCGATATCGGTCACTCTCCCCTTCGCTCTCGCTGAAGCGTTCTTCCTCTTCCTCCTCCTTGTCTAGCCATCTTTCTCCACACAACCCTTTTTACCCCCCCCCCCCCCCAACCCCCAGCCTCTCCATCATCATGAGTGCCATTGATGGAGTATCTGGATGGTGTCCAACTACCAGGAGGAGCTTCCCATTAGTCTGCCTGCGCTTTCTCTCTCTCACTTCCGGTCTCGTGTCTGTCGTCCTCGTGCGTTTAATGCTTTTCTTTTACTAAAACTGAAAGAGTTGCTTTGATGCTATGGATTTACCGTCTTTACCTCGCAGCAGGCACGCTGATTTAAACCCTGTTCGCCCCTTTTGTTCCGGCCCGCGTCGTGCAGCGAGTCCAGACGAAAGCAAAGACTTATATAAATGTCTTTGTTTCTTTTTTGTGCCTTGTGCCACAATGTTGATTGTATGCAGGCGGCTGGCAGGGTTTGTTGTTTTAGTACGCTTGTTTACAAGAACATGGATTAAAAAGTCTAACAGTACAAACATTTGGGTGGAATTCTGCACTTCCTATTATTAAATTACTGCCAAATGTCTGCTAAACTAATTGCAACTATGCATTTCATTGCTATTAAAAGCCTCCCCTGCACATGCGGACCCCCTCGCTCCCAATTACGCGTGCCGTAGCGCTCATTTTTGTATTACGCTAGCCCTCTGTAGTGATATAATAAACAAATGAATTTTTGCTCAAGGGATGGTCATTACGGTATAATAAGCCCCCCCGCCCCATCACAGCCCAATGATGTGCAGTGTTACGCTATGCACCTCCGCTCGTGCTTTCTCTTGAGAATTTGAGGTAAACGTTGCGAGGCGACGGGCTTAGTTAAGCACGCATAAATCTGATTAGCGTCAGCTATCAGGACTTTGCGCATCACTTCCTGTTGCCCCCATCAACCTCCATCGCCCTTGCAACACAAGGATCTCCCCCACCCTTTCCCGTCTGCAGCGCTGCCCCTCACATGGGCACTCATGTGCAACATGCACATGTCAAACAATCCGTTTGGGAAGAGATGGGAGGAGGGTAATGAATGGGCCGCTGCTTGTTTGTTTGCGTTCTTCTGGGACATCAAGCGTCTGCCATTTTTTTTCCCCAAGTACAATTAAAGTTAATGAGCTTGTTCCTTTTTGCAGTTTTATCCTACAGTCGTCAAATATCCTCTATTTGACTCGGAAGATTACGTTCACACTGCATTGGTAAGATGTCCAATTGGAATTTTTTTGTCAGAGTCGATCTTTTTATGTAGTCGTTCACATTCCAAAAAATGTTGTGTCTAATGTGAACGCAATCTGAGCTGCATGCAGACATGACGTCATATGTGCTGCAATGTTTACGGAGGCAATCATGGATCCATTTCTAGTAGGTGGGGCGGCATGGCGTAGTGCAGGGGTCGGCAACCCGCGGCTCTAGAGCCGCATGCGGCTCTTCAGCGCCGCCCTAATGGCTCTCTGGAGCTTTTTCAAAAATATACAGTATGAAAAATTGTTTTAATATGGTTTCCGTAGAAGGACAAACATGACGCAAACCTCCCTAATTGTTATAAAGCACACTGTTTGTATTAAACATGCCTCACTGATTCGAGTATTTGGCAAGCGCCGTTTTGTCCTACTAATTTTGGCGGTCCTTGAACTCACCGTAATTTGTTTACATGTATAACTTTCTCCGACTTTCTAGGACGTGTTTTATGCCACTTCTTTTTCTGTCTCATTTTGTCCACCAAACTTTTAACGTTGTGCATGAATGCACAAAGGTGAATTTTGTTGATGTTATTGACTTGTGTGGAGTGCTAATCAGACATATTTGGTCACTGCATGACTGCAAGCTAATCGATGCTAACATGCTATTTAGGCTAGCTATATGTACATATTGCATCATTATGCCTCGTTTGTAGCTATATTTGAGGTCATTTAGTTTCCTTTAAGTCATCTTAATTCAATTTATATCTCATGACACACTATCTGTATGTAATATGGCTTTTAATTTTTTGCGGCTCCAGACAGATTTGTTTTTGTATTTTTGGTCCAATATGGCTCTTTCAACATTTTGGGTTGCCGACCCCTGGCGTAGTGGGTAGAGCAACCGTGCCAGAAACCTGAGGGTTGCAGGTTCGCTCCCCGCCTCTTACCATCCAAAAATCGCTGCCGTTGTGTCCTTGTGCGGGACACTTCACCCTTTGCCCCCGGTGCCACTCACACCGGTGAATTGAATGATGAATGATAGGTGGTGGTCGGAGGGGCCGTTGGCGCAAATTGCAGCCACGCTTCCGTCAGTCTACCCCAGGGCAGCTGTGGCTATGAAAGTAGCTTACCACCACCAGGTGTAAATGAGTGATGGGTTCTACATGTAAAGCGACTTTGGGTACTTAGAAAAGCGCTAAATAAATCCCAGGTATTATTATTATTATTATTATTATTTCTAGGAGGTCTCAGTCCAGGCACATTTAGGGTAATTTCAAGGATTTTGTGCAATCAAAGTCAACAGTT
This sequence comes from Nerophis lumbriciformis, assembly GCF_033978685.3. Lineage (NCBI taxonomy): Eukaryota > Metazoa > Chordata > Actinopteri > Syngnathiformes > Syngnathidae > Nerophis > Nerophis lumbriciformis. The sequence continues at coordinate 28,938,243 of NC_084558.2, read as the reverse complement.
TTTGAACCGAATTATTGCGCATAGAACAGTGGTTTTTAAAAGTACCACCTCAGAAAACAATTGGCTCTCCAAGTACCACCATAATGACCAATATTAAAACACAATAGCGTTTCAATCAATCAAAGTTTATTTATATAGCCCTTAATCACAAATGTCTCATAGGGCTGCACAAGCCACAACGACATCCTTGGCTCATATCCCAAGTATATTTACTACTTTTGGCCATTGTAACATTACACACAGTTTTTAAATATTTAATTGATTCTTTGGCATACCACTAGATGGAGTCCATGTACCACTAGTGCAGTGGTTCTTAACCTGGGTTCGATCGGACCCTCGGGGTTGGGTGAGTCGGGCTCAGGGGTTCGGCGGAGGTCAAAACACACCCGACTCATCGTGTAAATAAAAACTTCTCCCTATCGGCGTATTACGGATACGACAACAGCAGAAGTCAGACTGATTTGCAGGTGTTTAATTTGTTGTGAGTTTATGCACTGTGTTGGTTTTGTTGTTTGAACAAGGTGATGTTCATGCACGGTTCATTTTATGCACCAGTAAAAAAAAACATGGTAACACTTTAGTATGGGGAACATATTCACCATTAAGTAGTTGCTTATTAACATGCAAATTAGTAGCATATTGGCTCTTAACTAGTCATTATTAAGTACTTATTAATGCCTTATTCGGCATGGCCTTATTATAACCCTAACCCCCTAACCCTAACCAAATAACTCTAAATTAAGTCTTTGTTACTTAGAATATGTTCCCCTAGTGTCCAAAAAACTCTAAATTAAGTCTTTGTTACTTAGAATATGTTCCCCATACGAAAAACATATAATAACTGTCTTGAATTTGGAAAAAAAAGGAGGGTTCGGTGAATGCGCATATGAAACTGGTGGGGTTCGGTACCTCCATCAAGGTTAAGAACCACTGCACTAGTGGTACGTGTACCACCGTTTGAGAATCACTGCCATAGAAGATTAAGAAGGAAGAGGGCAAGCATTTTCGCTCTCGCAGTTTGTGAGACATTAACTTCGACATTTGCTTTGAATAGGGTGTGGGCAAGCAGTTGGAACAGGACTGGTGGGACATTGACTTGAGTTCCCAAAAAATAATTATTGTCGCCTGTTTTTTGCTCATTTGTCAACTACTTATTTTGCAATCGTCTATTTTGGCGGAGAATTATGATACTTATTGCTTCTTGATAACGTATTGGTTGGATGAATGCGACTCAATCGTTCAGACTGCAGTTGCGTTGGATACATATCTGATTTATATACACATACGAAAGAGACCTAGGTTTGAAAAATGTGGTATTGTACTGTTCACATGGACATTAAAAAATATGATACAGGTCCCAAATGAGCAAAAAAAATCGGAATTGACTTGCAGTGTGAACAAAGCCCAGAGCTTCTCTACATCGATTCTGCAAAAACTACCGTATTTTTCGGACTATAGAGCGCACCTGTATACAAACAGCAGCCACTAATTTCTAGAAGAAAAACATATATTGCCTTATATTAACCTTACCTGACTGTAAACCGAAAATATATACATTGTGAAATTAGTTATTTACACAGAAAGATTTTGTAAATGTTTATTTACATACCCTAATTGTTTCCAAACAGGGCTTGTAAAACGGCAGTAAAATAGCTGATCAAACAAAATAGAAGTCATTGTCATGGGCCCTCTAGCTGCAGAAGCTATTTCTCCACAGCTAAAAAGACTCAACTCCACGGTGACGTTTTGGTTAATTTACTGAGGAACTTGTGAAACTGAAACAATACAAAAAGAATGCCGTTGTAAGTTAATAATACTAATGCAGACACTTATAAATGTGTTAGCATATTAGCTAATGCTAACAATGTTAGATTGATTACATCAAAATAGCACGTACAAATACGCATGAAAACACTGATATCAAACCTGACTGTTTTGTACCGGTAAGTATGAATTGTTTTAGTTGTATTGTAAAACTTAACAAACGTTGGTTGGAGTAATGAATGAAGAAACCGTACAAGTAGAAACCCTATGAACAAAACGTATACTTCTGGTTCAAGGCATTAAACAGAAGGAAATACTGTAGATGTTCAAACCACAGCACCTGCGGTGAGCGAATTGTCCAAAAGATGGGGCCATAGCACAAACAATAACACACCTTGTACTGTCTCTGGTTGTTTCATGAAAACTATTTGTTTAATACAAAACATTATGGCTGTTAACAACAACCATCAATTAACTGCACCGTTTTATAAGCCGCAGGGTACAAAGCGTAGGAAAAAAGTTGTGGCTCATAGTCTGGAAAATATGGTAGATACTTAAAAAAACGATCTTAAATCAAACAAAAGGCCTTCGTGCCAACTGAGACATTTCCAAGCAGTGATTCACGGCAAAACCTGTAGGCTCGGCGACTCCTCGCCTCAAACATGAAACATAGCTTGGCAATGCTATGGCCTTACTCATCTCGCTCGTTAACTTGACTTCCTAACCGCAACAACCTTCGACTGATGACTCTTAGACCTCGGCGATCAAGTGCTGACCTGTTGTGAGCTGTGTGAGATCCCATCATTGTGTGTATCCTGTAAGATCAAAGCTTACTTTAAATCACAAGTTCCAAAACACAATCACTTTCATCCACTCAAGTTGATCCAAAGTCAACCTAACCTTTTTCTCAGTTTAGTGGATTAATCAGGGAGTGCAGGTGACACCTCAGGCCAATGGAATTCTGTAGGCGGTGAAAAAAACAGTCGATAGCGGACCAGAAAGGTTAGTAAAAAAGGCGTGGTGGCGTTGTTGTGCTCCGCGTAACTGTTTTTACAGCATCAAATAACTCAACAGTGTGCCAAAATATTGACTCTCCAAAGTTGTCCACTTCCACATTTTTCATTTTTTCTGCCAAAAATAATCTTTCAGTATTTCATTGTCCAACCATTCAGTCGACTTAATTGTTGTACTTTCTCTTTCTTCCTCTTGTTAAATCACACCATGAGACAGCTTTATAAAGTTATTTCACTTGTGATACCATTTCATCGCGCTTGTCTCCACTAATTAGCAGTGACTTTCTACCGCCAGCGCCTGCTGTTTGACCTCATTTGAATTCTCACCGCCGATTGTTGCCTTTGATTTAAGAAAGTGTCTTAAGGGGGCTTGTTGGAGTTGTTAGGCTGCTGAATATTTAAATAGGCGTCTTGCAGTCGGAGTTCTTGCACCATTATCTTCCTGCATTTGTTATTCTGTGTCAGATGCTCTGCTGCTCTTTTAGCGGCGTCTGTGCATCTCATCACCTATTCAGTGAAAGTGAAATAATCCTGTTGTTATGCTATCTTTTACCAAGGCAAAGACGTGTCAAAGGTCCCACATTACTATTTTAAACGTATGTTTGCCTTGTTGCTTAAATTCAGACAGTTTAGAAGTGATTTTAGAAAAGCCCTACTGGGAACATGTCGTTTTTGTGTCTGTAACTTTAATGCTAATGAGCTGTTTGTCCACAAGTGTGTGGATCCAAGAATTGTACTTTATCAACTTTATACATATACCGTATTTTATGGACTATAAGGTACACTTAAAATCTTTTTTTTTTCCTCTAAACTCAACAGTGCGCATTATAACCCGGTGTGCATAATGTAAGCAATAAGTTTGGTTGAGCTTACCCACCTCAAAGCTATTTTATTTGCTACATGTTGTAATGATAAGTGTGACCAGTAGATGGCAATCAAACATAAGAGATAAGTGTAGGCTGCACTATGATGGCAATATGACTCAGGTAAGCAACACCAACATTTTAAATGTTCCGTTGAAAATATAGAACATAACACACGGCGCTCAAAAATCTATCAATGTTTTAGTACCACTTTGGTAAGCTATGTTCTATATGCTTAATGTTCTTCAACATACGAGTGTTATTATGGTGTGTGTATAAGGTAAGGCATATTATCTGGCGTTTTGTTTCGCAATATTATGCAAAATACACTTTTCTTACCTTCTGGTACCTGCTCATCTGTATTTGGGATCTGCATGAATCCTAAAAAATTGCGCGCGTCCGCCTTTGTAGTCCGTGCGACTCCGTAGTCTATAAGCTTCTTCTTTTTCTCTTATCTTCTTGTTATGGGACATTCATCCTTCGCTGTTGCCATTTCTAATATAAAATAGTGTAAAGTTCGAACTTATATCTGTCAGTAAACTCGCCATGAAAGCGCTAAAACATACCGGTGTAGTGAGTTTACAATAATCACCCAAGGAACTTTAGTTATTAGAGTTCCGGTTGGACGTTTTTTCACGGGACACATTTCCGGCTGCTGGTTAGCGCCGTGCATGGCAGCTCCCGCCATCAGTGTGTGAATGTGTGTGTGAATGGGTGAATGTGGAAATACTGTCAAAGCGCTTTGAGTACTTTGAAGGTAGAAAAGCGCTATACAAGTATAACCCATTTATCATTTATTGTTTCCGGATGAGGAGATGCTGCTCCGTTTTTGATTGAAGTAAAGTCTGAATGTCATTAAAACAGTTAGCTCCATCTTTTGACACTTCTTCCACTCCCGTCCTTGCACGTCACACCGCTACAACAAAGATGACGGGGAGAAGACGCTGTCGAAAGTAAATAAGACCGCCCACAAAGCGGTGCATACAGAAGCGACTGTCAGAAAGCGGCTAGAAGATGATCTGTAAAACATCATCAATGAAACATTTTTGACCAAAGAACCACCATTACATTTTATGTAGACCACAAAGAAGGGTTTTCAATTTAGAAAAAAAAAATCATATGACTTCGTCATTGCGCCCTATAATCCGCCTTATATATGAAAAAAGATCAAAAATAGACCATTCATCTGCAGTGCGCCTTATAATCCGGTGCGCTCTGTGGTCCGGAAAAAACGGTACACTGTAACACTGAACTTGTATGACATAATAGATGCAACATATCACATATTGTAACATTAAGGAGTGGGTGAGGAGGACACAAACGTTAGCAACACTAGCCTAGCTGTATGCGCTACAGTGCTTTCTAGGGTTGCGCGATATAGACCATATAAACAATATATAGTATTGTATATTGTAGCGTCCCGGAAGAGTTAGTGCTGCAAGGGGTTCTGGGTATTTGTTCTGTTGTGTTTATGTTGTGTTACGGTGTGGATGTTCTCCCGAAATGTGTTTGTCATTCTTGTTTGGTGTGGGTTCACGGTGTGGCGCATATTTGTAACAGTGTTAAAGTTGTTTATACGGCCACCCTCAGTGTGACCTGTTGACCAAGTATGCAATCACTTGTGTGTGTGAAAAGCCGTAGATATTATGTGACTGGGCCGGCACGCAAAGGAAGTGTCTTTAAGGTTTATTGGCGTTCTGTACTTCTCCCTATGTCCGTGTACACAGCGGCGTTTTAAAAAGTCATAGATTTTACTTTTTGAAATCGATACCGATAATTTACGATATTACATTTTAAGGCATTTATCGGCCGATAATATCGGCAGTCCGATATCATCGGACATCCCTATTGATGACACGTTCTAGCTGTCTCCCGCAAATTTGACAGTGCAAGCGAACGACCGCGTCCTCAAGGCAATGTAGCATCCTCGCTCGCGAGTTTAGGACTAACTTCCTTTGACAGTGCAAAGCTGCTTTTAAGTTAGTGATCCTCCCATCCATGGCGACAAACTACATTTCTTACTATATCATTATCACTGGAGGATCAAGAATAGCTAAACAAGCTACACTACACACCATATGAGGATACAAGAAGGTAGGCTGACATCCTATATTTTGTGGCATACCTCAGGGAATTAATACTTGGACCAGAATTGTTCAATCTCTATATAAATGACATTTGTAATATAAAGGACTGAAAGTTAGTATTTTTTGCAGATGATACATCTGCATTTTGTTCAGGAGAGAACACACCAAAGATAATACATATAATAACAGTAGAAATGAACGAATTAAAAAGATGGTTTGACAAAAACAGACTATCTTTGAATCTCAGTAAAACTAAAATAATGCTATTTGGTAGCAGTAGAACAGAAAGTCAAATACAGATAGACGGAGTGGATATTGAAAAGGTAAAAGAAAACACACTTTTGGGTGTAATAATAGATTGGAAATTTAATGTAAAAAATATACAACATAAAGTAGCAAGAAACACGTCAATAATAAATAAAGCAAAATATGTTCTAAACCAAAAATCACTTCATATTCTCTACTGCTCACTAGTGTTACCATATCTGAGTTATTGTGTAGAAATATGGGGAAACAACTACAAATGTGCGCTTTATTCACTAACGGTGTTACAAAAAAGATCAATTATAATAATGGAAATAGAGAACATACAAACCCTTTATTTATTTAATCACAATTATTGAAATTCAACGATTTGGTGCATTTGCAAACAGCTAAAATCATGTACAAAACAAACTATAACCTGCTACCCAAGAATGTACAAAAATTATTCTCAAAAAAAAGAGGAGAAATATAACCTTAGAGGAAAATCTAATTTAAAACATTTGTAGGCACGTACACCACTTAAAACCTTTAGCATATCCGTATGTTGAATTAAATTATGGAATGGATTACCCAAATAAATCAGACAAAGCACCAATATTATTCACTTTAAGAGACTGTTCAAACTACAAGTGCTCACAAAGTACACAAAACAAGAATTATGATGAACACCTTGAACCCTTTTTTTTTTTCTTTTTTATTGAGACAAAGATTATTTATGTATTTAATATTTGTTTGCTTACTATGGTATATTTATTTATTATTTATTTGTTCACTGTTCTGTTACAGAGAACAAGGAAATTGGATAAAATTGCTATGATATGAAAAGAGGTCGGATAGCTCTGCTTCTTCCTACTCCTTTTCGGACGTGCTGTAATAAAACAACTGGAAATGTGTGATGCAATACATTGTATGGTATGCATGTTCGAAATAAACTTAAACTAAACTAAACTGAACTGAAATGAATGCAAACCAAGGCTTCCCATCAAATCTGATGGAGCTTGAGAGGTGCTGCAAAGAGCAATGGGCAAAACTGCCCAAAGATAGGTGTGCCAAGCTTGTGGCATCATATTCGAAAAGTCTTGTGGCTGCAATTGCTGCCAAAGGTGCTTCAACAAATTATTGAGCAAAGTTGTGAATTTTGAGTTTTTATTTATACTAAATTTGCAAAAAATTCTACATATTTCTTTGTCAAGGGGGTGCTGAGTGTACAATATTGAGAAATAAAATTAACTTTTTTGATGAGTTTTGAGAAAATACAACTGGAAATGACACAATATGCTACTGCATATGTCAGCAGCTGAATTAGGAGCCTTTGTAACTCGTTTTGAAATGATTATATTATTGTTTATATACAAAATCATGTATATCAATATGTATCGCCAAGTATTTTAGGCCACATTGACCATCAAAACGTCATGCTAGGTTAGCCTGTTCCAGTGGTTCCCCAACTTTTTTTTTTTTTTTACCCAGTATCACCTCAAAAAACTTTTGGCTCTCCAATCCCGCCATAATGACCAACATTAAAATACAGTAGCGTAACCAGGGTATCCGCGGGGTCTTGAAAAGTCTTAAATCCAATAACTTGAATTTAAGGTCTTAAAATGTCTAAAATTCTCCTAAAATCTCAATAAGGGACAGAAATATGATTTTGAAAGGTCCTAAAAATCTATTGTTATTTTTATTTAAAACATGCATAAACTTCTGTTTAGCTTTGAAATGTTTTTCCCTTCAAGTCTTTTGTACTTTTTTGCCTGTATCGATTCATTATGGTCTTTAAAAAGTCTTAAATTTGGCTTGTTGAAACCTGCAGAGACCCTGGTAACAGGCCTAAATATTAATTAAAAACAAGGCAGAGGTTTTATTTTATAGGTATATCTAATATTGTTGGCCACTGTAGCCTTAATAATAATAATAACTGGGATTTATATAGCGCTTTTCTAAGTACCCAAAGTCGCTTTACATGTAGAACCTATCAATCATTCACACCTGGTGGTGGTAAGCTACTTTCATAGCCACAGCTGCCCTGGGGTAGACTGACGGAAGCGTGGCTGCAATTTGCACCAACGGCCCCTCCAACCACCACCTATCATTCATCATTCAATTCACCGGTGTGAGTGGCACCGGGGGCAAAGGGTGAAATGTCCCGCCCAAGGACACAACGGCAGCGATTTTTTGGATGGTAAGAGGCGGGGAGCGAACCTGCAACCCTCAGGTTTCAGGCACGGTTGCTCTACCCACTACGCCATGCCGCCCCTAACCTTACACACAATTTGAACAGTAGCACTGTTTGAATATCCAATTAGTGATTCTTTGGCATACCACTAGATACCACTGGGCTACCGCGAACGACTCGTACCACAGTTTGAAAATCACTGGCTTATTCACACAAAATGATGAAGCTCACAGCTCTCTTGTCTCTATAGTGAATTGACGGATAGTTGGTGGAGGGTTTAGGATTTATTTTAGGATGTGGACCAAACCCTGAGGCAAGAGGTTTCTCCTTAACAAAAGCGAGCGCCTTTTTTCTGAAGAGTGCAGCAAACAAGTGAAAGAGCTGTAAAAAGGGATCAATAAAAAGCCTCTTTTGCACTTTCCGGGACATTTTCATTTAAAAAAGCCAAGTAACAGCTATCAGCGAATTAGTAAGGCTTCCTTGTTTTATAGTGAATTTAACAATCTTGTTCTCCCACTTTTTAGGCTCCTTAGCCAACGGGCAGCTAAATGGATCCGGGTCATTGGGCGGCCGCAAGGATGGCGGCTCTTTGCACGCTTCCAGTCTGGACGAGAACAGCGAGTTCTGTGAGGACAGTCCCACTAAGAAAAGGTAAGACTGCTTATTTGTTGGTTTCTTAATGCTTTCAGGTATTACTGCTTCTTAGTTGAATATACAAGCCACTTGTGGGACCTGCTGCTTTTGTTCATTGTCTCTTTCTCTGTAATTCCTCTCCTGGGGGTGGCAAAATCAAGTTAGAACACCAAAGCGAACATTTGGAATATCACCGCTTTCAACTAATCCATCATCACTAACCCTCTTATTCTTACTGCTCTTTATTTATAAGCAGCCAATCTACTGTAAGTTGGCAGGTGTGTATGTGCGGTTGTTGTGTTTTTGTTCCCTTGCACACATTGACAGGCCATCAAAGCGTGAGTGTAAAGCAAGGGGCGGAGTCTCGAGGGGGCGCTAAGGCGGTAGCAGGCAGCAGATGTCCCTCTGTAATGAGGAGCCCATACATGTAGCCTCCATTCACGCCAGCACCTGCCTCCAGCCCTCCTCGCCGTCACCCGATACTGTAAATGTAGTCCTGTTATTACCAGCTTGTCTACCTGGATGTCAAACAGTAGGCTGATGAGAAGACTTGTAAAGTGTTGACTGGTAAACATTTAAATATTAAAAAAAATAATAATAATTTAAATCCATAAAAACACTAGTATTATTTAAAAAAAAAAAAAAAAAGTTTTTATTATATTTGCGTTTATTCATTTAATTTCTATTATTTGTAATATTATTTTTGTTTAACTTTAAAACTTCATATTCAAGTCTGGTATTTAGCTGTAGTTTCCAGTTGAACTTTGTTCAGGTTTCTGATTGGCTAAACACTGAACTGCACTTTTTATTGGAATCGTTCACAATCATTATGAAAGACATGACGATAGATTTTTGATTTTTTTTTGCATTCTAAATATTAAATAAATGCAATCAAAAGTCCGCTTACAATGGAGCCTTTGGGAGCCGCCACATTTTTTAGTCTCCATTTCCTAGATTCTTACCATCCATCAGTGACGTGCGGTGAGGTTGATGGCTGGTGAGGCACTGACTTCATCACAGTCAGATTTACAAACATATGAACCCTAAAGAGTATCTTATTCACCATTTGATTGGCAGCAGTTAACGGGTTATGTTTAAAAGCTCATACCAGCATTCTTCCCTGCTTGGCACTCAGCATCAAGCGTTGTAATTGGGGGTTAAATCACCAAAAATGATTCCCGGGCGCGGCGCCGCTGCTGCCCACTGCTCCCCTCACCTCCCAGGGGGTGATCAAGGGGATGGGTCAAATGCAGACAACAAATTTCATTACACCTAGTGTGTGTGTGAGACAATCATTGGTACTTTAACTTAACTTTAACTTTACACATACAAACTGTAGCACACAAAAAAGCACATTTAATAAAAAAAAAAACATTATTATGGTCTTACCTTTACTTATAAATGAAGTCCATGCCGCAACTAAAGCCCTCACTTAAACTTTCCACGTGCAAGATTGAATCTATTTAAAAAAGTGTAACCGAGGGTTTATAAATGTCGCCTATACTGTATGAAACTACAAAATAACAAACACAGAGGCTCCAGTTTACACGAGGCCACTTTATTTACCTTCTTTCAAAAACCTCTGCTCGACTCCGTGTCATCACTTCCGCTCTTAGCGCCTTCAAAATAAGAGCTCAAGGCATATACTGTATAACAGCGCATAACAGGAACTTAACATCACAAAGAGAAAAGCCCATGAAAATAGGTTACAAAAGTTATTTAATAAGAAGCCAAAAAGTGCAAAAACAATAATGTTCGTGTTGGAGGAGTTGTGTATTAGATACACCTGCAGACTGCAGGTGTATCTAATTCACAACTCACAAATGTTGTGGCCCTGCAGTCATTCACAACTCCTCCAACACGAACATTATTGTTTTTGCACTTTTTGGCTTCTTATGAAATAACTTTTTTAAATAGATTCAATCTTGCACGTGGAAAGTTTAAGTGTGGGCTTTAGTTGATACAACAATTCTACGGCGGGGGTGCAGGAGGCGGGATTACTGGAGCCTCAACCAGTGCGTCTTTTGCAGCCGTTTTATGATCGCTCAGCACAAGAAATACGTCACACATACAGTTGTTGACAAAATACACTGTACATTATATACCTCAGCTAACTAAACTATGGAAATGTATAATATAATTCATATAGCAATACAGTCTCACTGCACAGCAGGCCAGCAGTTAGCCGAGTCCGCAATCCATGTTGAGGCACTGAGTGACATGCCTCAACTGGCTGCTGTTCACCGCACCGTCTCTTCTCAGTATTTGAACGGCAAATGTGAAAATTCAGCGATTTTGAATAAAAATAATCTAAAACTGGTGAAGTTAAATGGAAAATAACTTTATAGTATAATCACTGGATACATTTAACAATTTAATTTTTTTTTTTCTTTTTACATTTTTTTTCTTTCCATGATGGCAGGTGAGGCCCCGCCTCACCTGCCTCTAGTGACTGCACGTCACTGCCATCCATCCATCCATTTTCTACCGCTTGTCCTGTTCGGAGTCCCGGGGGGTGCTGGAGCCTATCTCAGCTGCATTCGGGCGGAATGCGGGGTACACCCTGGACAAGTCGCCACCTCATCACAGGGCCAACACAGATAGACAGACTACATTCACACTCACATTCACACACTAGGGCCAATTTAGTGTTGCCAATCAATTTACCGTTGTTGTAATAATAGTGCCTTTTCCTGTAATGACTGTCTTCTGGCTTTTAATTGGCTGAAATGTTTATTAGCCCTCACATGTATTCTTTTTCAGAAATGTCTTTTTTTTTCTTGCTTCTGGTTGACTATATAGCTTGACGACTTAAGACTATAGCACCACCTGTTGCTTTGGCAAACGTTTGACAGGAATAGGAAGTAACCTGCTCTCTTGTAATGGAGCAAAGCATAAACAGTCCTGCACGCTACTGGGGCAGTAAGGTGCAATTTGCACCCTAACACTTGTCTTCTTGGCCAGAGCGTGGGTGGAGTTCAGCTCGAGGCCACCCTGCTTGGTGGTTTTCATTAGTTTCACTCTCTACACACACTCACAGCAGGATGAATGAAGAAAGGCTTTCTATCTGATGCTAATGAAACTCAAGCCCAGCCAGCACTTGGCAGCACCCTCTTAAAAAGTGTGTATTAAAGTGTGAAGGGTGACTGGGGCGCCCTGGCATGGCTGTCCCGCACTGTTCTCCAGTAGTGCCAGCAGCTTTTGCACCTGGCGGCATTTCCGCTTCCAAGTCGGACTGCAGAGAAGAAAATGAAGGGATGTAGAGCCTAGACGAGACGGTACAGAAGGGACAGGTGCTATCGTTTATTCAAATTTGGCAGGAAACACCCTGCTTTAGAAGTCTTTGAGATTGACCGTGTGTTTGCCTTCCCATGCTCCTGATTTTTACAGCATAAACGGACTGGCAGCAGAAAAGCCCTTTAAATATGTTCGGCCTGTTAAAGACCTCCACTGCGCTACCAACTGGGCCGTTCCCTCGCCAATGTGCAACTTCTATGCATCTCTACCAACGCGGTTTACTGACCTACTTTTCTTTCATTTCTTCAGTCCTGCGGGTATTATTCCCTATATGTTCTTTTACAGTCTCCATTTTCCAGATTAGGTCCAATAACATTTTTTGTGTTAGTCCTGGAAGAGGTACAAACCGATTCTGTGAATTCCATGAAGTAGCCCTAGTGTGGATAAATGGTTCTCAAACAAGTACCACCTCTAAAGTAGTTGGCTTTGCAACTGCCATCATTTTTGATACCGTCACTTAACGCCACAGTTTAGCGTCAAGCATGTTGTTGGTACTTACAGGTCCATCCATCCATCCATTTTCTACCGCTTGTCCCTTTTGGGGTTGCGGGGGGTGCTGGAGCCTATCTCAGCTGCATTCGAGCTGAAGGCGGGGTACACCCTGGACAAGTCGCCACCTCATCGCAGGGCTACTTACAGGTCATTGGCTTGTATTCAACTTTACCTCGAAGTCATTCAGCAAGTCGTTGCTTAGTAAATTTGTATTTGTGCAGCTCAGTTTCCAGAATTTTACCATTAAAAAAACTGGGCTACCGTTTTTTCATTTACAGTAATGCACCGTAAAAACAAAAAGTTGTTTTACTGTAAAATCTAGATTTTTTTTTAGTGTACAGTGGACAGCCCAAACTTCAATGTGGCCCTCAATGAAAACAAGTTTGTCACGTAAGGTGTAAATTGTACCTTGTTGCCATTGAACAGATATGGGCAAAGGCGGTCTTTTTTGAAGTTTTAAAATTTTGGAGTCGCTCACAATGGTGATAAGTCAATTTCCAGCTTTTATTTAAACCGAGCTCTGCGGTACTTTTGTAGAAATCGATTGTGTAGTTATTGCAAAAAAAACAAACAAAAAAACAGACGTGGAGCTGTACCAACCTGATGCGTGGAACCAGGAGGTGTAACACAGACTATAAGCAGAAGATTGAGGACTTATTCTAGAGCAACATCTCCAGGCAGGGGGTCCAGCACACAACCAACTACAAACCTAGCCACTTCTCAACCGACGTGGGCGAACCTCAGCTGATTGAAGAGCTAAACTCCCTCTACGCACGCTTTGAGGCAGCGCCAACAGCACCAGCCTCACCATTAGTAGCAGCCATGGCCACACCTCACACACAAACCCACATCAGCATCATACTCAAGGAGCACGAGGTGGGACGCAAACTAATGGCAGTGAACCCGAGGAAAGCAGCCAGGCCAAATGGTGTCCCAGGACGGTTGCTTAGAGACTGCGCTGATCAACTGGTGGGGGTTTTCACTAAGATCTTCAACCGGTCCCTGTCCCAGGCCATTGTTCCTTCCTGTTTGAAAGTCTCCACAATCATTCCAGTTACGAAAAATAAAAATATCTGCTGCCTGAACAACAACCATCCAGTGGCACACCCCCACGCCGAGCTGCTCTTTGTGGACTTCAACTCGGCATGTAGTACCATCCTTCCCGATAAACTGCTGCTCAAACTACTAGACCTAGGATTACCGCAACCCACCTGCTTTTGGATCAAGGACTTCCTGTCCGACCGCCCTCCACAACCTTCAGCCTCAGCACCAGGTCCCCTCAGGGCTGTGTGCTGAGCGCTCTACTTTATTCCCAGCAACTCCATCATGAAGTTTGCAGACTACACCACCGTGGTAGGTTGCGTCTCCAGGGGTGACGAGAGTGCCAAGCGCAATGAGGTGGAGCTGCTGTCAAGGCCAACAACATGCGGCCGAACAAGTTGAAAACTCAGGAAATGGTAGTAGGCTTCAGGAGGAAGAAGACCGACATTCTGCCCCTGCACATCGATGGGAGCTGTGTGGAGAGAGTCTCTGTCTTCAGATTCCTGGGCGTCTACCTGGAGTATTACCTGTCCTGGAGAACTTACACCACGATGATCATCAAGAAAGCCCAACAAAGACTATCTACTTCCTGAGAATACTCATGAACTACAATCTAAGACAGACTCTGCTTGTGTCCTTTTACCACTGCTCCATGGAGAGCATCCTCACCTACTGCATCTGTGTGGTTCCTCAGCTGCACAGCCGCAGTGAAGAGTTCCAGAGGGTCGTCAAAACGGCCCAAAAGATAATCGGGTGCCCTCTAATTTCCCTGGAAGAACTTTACCACTCGTACTGTCTTTAGAAGGCAGTCAAGATCCTCAAAGACCCATATCACCCTGGCAAAAAACACAATGTACGGCTGCACTAAGGTGAGCGCTTCAGCCCCATGCTTACCTGGACAAATAGACTCAAGTTTGGCTTCTACCCCAGGGGCATAAGGGTACTGAATAAGGTATAGATATTATTAACCACCGCCACTACTGTACAATACCAGAGGATTGTGCAATATTCAATTTATGTTTACATTCATACTCACTCTCGTGCAATATGTTTATACCCATGTTTACTTCGTGCAATATGTATACTGGATATCCGCACAATATGTTTACATCCATGCTGACCTCTGTGTGTATTGGTGCCCAGATTACCTACTGGTTATTTTTATATTCCACAACTGCTCTGTACTTATTTATGTCTATTTAATGTCTCATTGGTGTTTTATAGTGTTTTAGTATTTTATTACATGGAGGAGCTCTGGTCTTTCATTTCACTTTCGTTGTAAATGTACAATGACAATAAAGATCATTCATTCATTTATTCATTGGTTACAAACCGCAAACAGTGTCATTCCAGTGTTTTTGTCCTGGTTGTACAGCCATAAGTGCAGGCCAATTGTGTCACATTATTTTAATTTCCACATCCATCAATCTTGGATCTTTTTGAGTGTTTTTTTTTTCTCAAAGCTCACCATGGTACTGCTTTTTCGTAAAGCTTCGATTAAATCTGTTAATGCATTTGTTGCGTAGTCTTGGAAGTCATAATTTGTCACTTTAATGCTTCTGCCACACGGCCATAATGTCATGATGTCATGTAATTTTGTAATAAGTACCGGTCAATGTAAACATTGGACCAGATGCCAGCTGCTAGGAATTTTTTTATTTTATATTCAGCATTAAAAATAATATGAGATTAGTGTGAACAACAATCAGTCTTGGATCTTTTGGAGATTTTTTTGACTTGTAAACTCTGCAGCCAAAGAGTGTATTCCACTTATGCAGACTTGTAAAGCCACATAGTGTGTGTGTCAAGTGTGTGTGAGTGGATCAGAAGTTGAGTGCTCCTCTTAAACAGATTCACTTGTGCGTTCTTCCCCCCTCTTTTGTTTCTCTCGCCACCGAAACCCACTTTTGGCTTCGTGTTCAGCCAAGTAACAAACACGCACCCACACACACATACACGCATACACACATACACACTCTTTCAGCTGCTGCTGCTTGTTTTGTTTCCACTTAATGAATGCCAAGTGTGCAAACACACGCACACACACACACACACACACACACACACACACACACACACACACACACACACACACACACACACACACACAGTTCTTGTCTACCAATAAGCCTTGTCAGTAATGCATAATCACCATTTCCATTTAAGAGGGATTACATGCGAGCATACACACACACACACACACACACACACACACACACACACACACACACACACACACACACACACACACACACACACACACTGGCGTACACAGCGAGGACCATAATGTGTCTATTGATTTGCTTTAAATGAAACTGCGAGGGAACCTACATGTGGCGCAGCATGTAAATAAAGCACTGTGGGTTATCTACATATATACAGTATTTTTAGACGGCGCTTATGATAATATATGACATTTTAGACACACACAGGAAAATATATAAGCTTGGTTTTACACCCAAATTGTCAGATACATATGTTTAGCTTTTGTGGCTGATGAGCTGTGGTTGCTTTTTCCTAAATTTTCCATTATTTCACCTTTCAAGGCTTTCTTAAACCGTAACAAAGAACAACATGTCTAACTCATCACTGAGCTTGTTCCACAATTTAACTCCTAAAACTGAAATACATTTGTATTTTATATTTGTTATTTTACATATTTCAAAAATCAATCAATCAATTAAATACACTGCATGATAGCGTTATTATTAAATCCCATAAGACAAAGTGAATTGAAATGTCTCACTCAGCTCCATAACACACCCACTGTAGTTTTAGGGTGTTGCGCTGAATTGCCAAAATTTGAAACCATTTTAGGGGACTAATATGCACGTGTAAATTCGTTGAAAAACACTGCCGCCATCAAACAAACCATCTTACCTACTTAGCAAAAAAATGTCAGTAAATCACATTTTGTCTAATGCAGGGTGATCAAACTCGTGGCACGGGGGCCATTTTCGAACCGTAGGCCCATATTGTGTGGCCTTCTACTTAACTTCATTGTTAATTGCAGCCCATGCACCCTGGGTGGTTAATAGTTAAATATACTACAGCAGTGATTCTTAAACTGTGTGGTACACGGGCTCTATCTAGTGGTATACCAAAGAATCATTTGATTTATTTTCCTATATTCAAACAGTGTTGCAGTTCAAACTGTGTGTAGTATCACAGTGGCCAACAATATAAAAAAATACTTGTTAAATAAAACATCTGCCTTGTTTTTAATGAATACTTAGGCCTACTATGTTACTGTATTTCAATGTTGGTCATTATGGTGGTACTTGGAGAGCCAAGTTTTTCCTAAGGTGATACACGGTGAAAAAAGTTTGATAACTACTGTATCATGGCAATCTTAATCCCACTAGATACTGGCTACAAAAACGGTGCAAACACAAAAATGACAATGCAACAAACCCAAATTGAAGTCCTATAAGCAAGCTGCAGTTTTTCCTGGGGAACCTAACATAACATAACTTAAAGGGGAACTGCACTTTTTGGGGGATTTTTGCCTATCGTTCACAATCATAATGAGAGATAAGAACACACATGTTTTAGGATTTTAAAGATGATAAAACACTTGGAGGATGTGGCTAATGGGAGTCACCATTGTAGCCATCAAAAACTCTACAATGTTTTATATCCGCGCTGCAAATCTATAATGTAGTAACAGACACGTTCATAACAATAAGTACCGTATTTTCCGCACTATAAGGCGCACCTAAAAACCACAATTTTTCTCAAAAGCTGACAGTGCGCCTAATAACCCGGTGCGCTTTATTACGATTCATTTTCATAAAGTTTCGGTCTCGCAACTTCGGTAAACAGCCGCCATCTTTTTTCCCGGTAGAACAGGAAGCGCTTCTTCTTCTACGCAAGCAACCGCCAATGAAAGCACTCGCCCCCATAGAACAGGAAGCGCTTCACCCGCCCCCATAGAACAGGAAGCGCTTCACCCGCCCCCGGAAGAAGAAGAAAAAACGCGCGGATATCACCGTACGTTTCATTTCCTGTTTACATCTGTAAAGACCACAAAATGGCTCCTACAAAACGATCCGGTTCATAAAAAGACGCAATCTCTCCATCCGCACACGGATTACTACCGTATTTCACAGCAACTGAACCGCACTGTGGAACGGGAGCACGTACGGTGAATATTCGCTCCACAGGGAATGAGAAGTCATCCTTCACTGTGGTTCTAGCTTGCCATGCTAACTTCCACCCATCCAAAAGAGACCTTTCCAGCCGGCGTCATCATAAAAGCTAACTCGAAGGGATGGATGGATGAAGAAAAGATGAGCGAGTGGTTAAGGGAAGTTTACACGAAGAGGCCGGGAGGCTTTTTTCACACAGCTCCGAAGGCGAACACACCTTCACTAAGACGGGCAGATAGCGCCGGTCGACATACGCCAACATCTGCCAGTGGATCGTAAATGCCTGGGCAGATAGTTTCGGTCACAACTGTGGTCCGACCTTTCCGGAAGGCAGGATTCACAGAACTGCTGCACAACAACAGTGACACTGACTCCGGTGACTTCGACGAGACGGAACCGGCCATTTTGGATCCCGTATTCGCCCAACTTTTCAATTCGGACACCGAAGACGAAGAATTCGAAGGATTTACGAATGAAGAATAACTTCAGAAGGTGAGCGCTATGTTTATTTTGTGTGTTGTGACATTAACGTTCGAGCAACATTATGTTGCTATTGTTCTACACCATTTTGAATTTTACTATGTTTGTGATTGCACATTTGCGTACATTTTGGGACAGAGTTGTTAGAACGCTGGTTTTCAATATATTATTAAAGTTTGACTGAACTATCTGACTGTTTTTTTGACATTCACTTTAGCGCAGCGTTTTTTTGACATTCACTTTAGCGCAGCGTAGGCGCGGCTTTTAGTCCGGGGCGGCTTATTGGTGGACAAAATTATGAAATATGTAATTCATAGAAGGTGCGGCTAATAATCCGGTGCGCCTTATAGTGCGGAAAATACGGTAATATGTACAATATTTAACCTATTTTGGTCATTTTATGCACAGCCGAAACTAATTATTTTTCCATAGCAGTACACTTCCGACTTCCTGCAACAAAGATGTTCCTACTCCCGGAATCAAACGCAAGTGTGTTTTCTAATCACGGCAGACTAGGTACCGTATTTTCCGCATCATAAGGCGCCCTGGGTTAAAAGCCGCGCCTTCAATGAACGGCATATTTCAAAACTTTGTCCACCAATAAGCCGCCCCGTGTTGTAAGCCGCATCTAACTGCGCTAAAGGAATGTCAAAAAAACAGTCAGATAGGTCAGTCAAACTTTAATAATATATTAAAAACCAGCGTTCTAACAACTCTGTTCACTCCCAAAATGTACGCAAATGTGCAATCACAAACATACGTATATCAACATGGACAGAGCTGCGTGAAAAAAGCCACCCGGCCTCTTCGCGTAAACTTAAACTTACCTTAACCACTCGCTCATCTTTTCTTCATCCATCCCTTCGAGTTAGCTTTTATGATGACGCCGGCTGGAAAGGTCTCTTTTGGCAAGGTCTTCCTTTTGAATATCACCATGGGTGGAAGTTTCTGGCCATTAGCATGGCAAGCTAGAACCACAGTGAAGGATGACTTCTCATTCCCTGTGGTGCGAATATTCACCGTACGTGCTCCCGTTGTATCCAGTGCGGTTCACAGGAATATCAGTTGCTGTGAAATAGTAATCCGTGTGCGGATGGAGAGATTGCGTCTTTTCATGAACCGGATCCTTGTCGCTTAGTAGGAGCCATTTTGTGGTCTTTACAGATGTAAACAGGAAATGAAACGTACGGTGATATCCGCGCGTTTTTTCTTCTTCTTCCGGGGGCGGGTGGTTGCTTACAGTAGAAGAAGAAGCGCTTCCTGTTCTATGGGGGCGGGTGCTTACCTTGGCGGTTGCTTGCGTAGAAGAAGAAGCGCTTCCTGTTCTACCGGGAAAAAAGATGGCGGCTGTTTACCTAAGTTGCGAGATCGAAACTTTATGAAAATGAATCTTAATATTTATCCATATATAAAGCGCACCGGGTTAAAAGCCGCACTGTCAGCTTTTGAGTAAATTTGTGGTTTTTAGGTGCGGCTAATGGTGCGGAAAATACGGTAATAGACAATGAAGACGGCTATTTTTGGACAAATGAGGATTTACAACATGACCTTTTTGAAACTAAAAATACAGAGGATGAAGTGCTGCTTCTAGAAGCGAGCACAAAGAAGAGGGTGAGACAGTGGAGCAGACGGAAGCCCAGAGAGTGCGATTTGGTCACGTGGAAAATCTGAAACATTTGTGCCAAGATATGATGAATTAATGGAGTGGCCAGATCAACTGGACACGCCCCTGGCCAGTTTGACCAAATGGACAACTGTCCATCAATTGAGTCACTATACTATTGATCATGATACATGCAGCACATCACCATACACTAAAGTGCATACGCTGTCAAGCTAGCTGTGTACAAACAAAACATGAAATATGGCTAATACTTTACATATACTGTAGTATGATTGTTCATGTTTTTCAGGCAGTACAAATTGGTGTCATATCGCAATGTGTTGTGCATCACAAACTCAAACTTGTTTCGTGTTGACGTAAAAGCTAGCTTATCTCTTTCCGTAGTTAGCTTTTACGGCTAATAGCGTAGCACTACGCTAGAAAAGAGTTCCTCAGTTTTCGCTCTTACAATAACAATGTCGCTACAGTTTGGTTATTATACAGGTTACGGAATGTAAATGAAGTATTGTTGACGGTTTTGAATAACATTTTTAAAGTGATTTAGAGGTAGAAATGATTGCTCCCATTAGCTGCACTGCAAGCCACCAAGAACGAGCTGATTTTTACATGTTAGAAAGCGGAACAAATACAGGAAAAACACGGACTCTCCAAAAAACTTCATAAAATAAAAATAAAGGGATGCGTGGCAAAAAGTGTACTTAAAGAAAAAGCAAGGCCAACAACACTCATGGTCCTTTTAATAATGTTAATACAAACTCCGCAGGCGCTACCAAACATAGACCGGTTTTGAAAATGTCTTTGTCATTGTGCCGGAAAAAACCCAAAACCTTTTGTCTTCCTGTCTCTCATAATGATTGTGAACGATAGGTAAAATTCCAAACTTTTTGACTCGGGGGGCTGCAGTGGGCGAAAACATTTGGCCGGGGTCCGAAAGCCGACTGCATGTAAAGTAACAATATACATACACACATAAATGTAGCCTATACATATGTGTACATATATACATATTTTATATGATGTAGCGGCTAGCTACGGGGTGTTAGCCAATGGCTTTGGCTGGGGGGGCGGGACTTCCGGGGAAGTTAGGGAAGTGACGTTGTTGACAGGAAGTGTTAGTTCGAGTTTTCCCGGGAAAGAGGGGAGACGCACATTGGAGCTGTTGTGTGGTTACATTGCATCTTATTACAATAAATACGAGACAAACGAATAAGTCTTTGAGCCTACGTTCCTGGGAACATTACACTGGTGTCAGAAGTAAAACCGGCGTTTTTCGAAAGAGACTTTGTCGCGGTAAGGACACGCTGCGTACCGCGTATTAGCTGCAGTCTGTGAGTTAGCTAGGACCGCAAGCGTTTAGCATGTTTAGCTACGGTGAGCATAAGTTTAAAGTGGAGCGGGATGACGCTGTTTTGGAGCGGGTGACAAACAGCCGCCCTCCTGCTCGCACACGAGCGGCTCGTCGTCCCGTGGAGTTGTAAAGATGTTGCCGCTAGCGCGGCCGCCCACAGCTTCCCCGCACGGCGCGCCCCCCCCCCACCGTCTGCTGCCTCAGTGAAGACGCCAAAATTTGCCGGTGGATCAGATTGGGAGGCGTTCCACGCTCAATTTGAACTTTTGGCGGACGCTAGAAGGTGGGAAGCAAGGGACAAAGCGTTACAATTGGCTTTGTGTCTGGAGGGAGAGGCTCTTTCGTGCCTCCTGCTGCTGGATTCTGAACAACAGCGGTGCTACGCAGCCCTGGTGGGGGCGCTCAAGAGGAGGTTTGGGAGATGGTCTCAGCCAGCGCTTTTAAAAACTGAACTGAGAGGGAGGTGCAGGAAGCCTGGCGAGCCTCTCCGGGGGCTCGCTAATGACATTGAGGGCCAGGTGCGCCGTGCATATGGTCACCTGCCTGCTGATGCACGGAATGAGCTCGCAACTGACCTGTTTGTTGGAGCCATTACTCCTCCTGACCTGCGCGTGCAGGTGCAGCTTCAGCACCCGAGGGCGTCGTCGTCACACACGTCTAGTGACGGGGCTCCGGCTTGGGCGACAGAAATTACCGAACTACTGAGGTCGGTGACTCTGCAAAGTCAACGTGGCCCGCGCCCCATGCAGGTCTGCTGGGGATGTGGCCTACCTGGACACTTTCGCAGGGAGTGCCCTGCCACTCGTCGTGAGCCGGTAAACGGCGCCGGGCCCGCATAGTCAGGGGTATGCGGGCCCCTACGTCCACCGCGGACCCTGACTCGCCAGCCCAGGCTCGTCAAGCAGGGGAGGGAGCCCAACAGCACAGCCAGGGGGGAGGGGCTCCATCCCCCCAGAAGCAGACGACGACTCGCCTTCTGCTCCTTCTTCTCGCTTTCGGGCACCCGGAGGAGCCCAGCGACACAGCCAGGGGGGAGGGGCTCCATCCCCCCAGAAGTAGATGACAGCAGTGTGCCACTTATGGCGGTGGGCTGGACACGGGGGGGGCCCAAAGGTGGGGGCTCCTGCCATGTTGCTGTATCTGTCCAGGGGGTGCCTACCGTGGGCCTGGTAGACACGGGGTCATCGGTAACGCTGGTAAGACCGGACGTTCTGCCCAGCAGTACACCACTTGAGCCCACAGCAGTACAGCTACGCACAGTCACGGGCCAGCTAGCTCCTATGGTGGGGAAGGGGTTCCTGTGGTTGTGCGTGGGGGGAAAACGAGTTCGCCATCTAGTTTGGGTGGCAGACGTGCAAGACTGCTGCATCTTAGGGCTGGACTTCCTCCAAGTCACTGGGTGCCTGCTAGACATGGGGAGGGGTACACTTAACTTCCCGGGGGGCCCTACAGTTGCCATGGGTACCCTAGTTTCCGGGACCCTGCCCGTTTCACCGCATGCCTCTACAGTCTTGTTGCCTCACACCACACCTAGTTACTACCCCTGCCCTCTCCCTGTCTCCCTTCAGCCAATGAGGGGGGAGACAGAGCTGTGTATTACCCGGGGATGCCAGCCCTGGGCATCCCTACCCACGGCCCCCCACCCGCAGCCATCACCCCCGGTCATGGGGGGAGGGGTGTGGAGGGAGGAGTATGGGGACTTGGAGAAACAGCAACAGGAGCAGCTGAAACAGCTGCTGATGGAATTCCAGGGCAGCTTTGCAATGAATGAGAGTGAAGTGGGAAGAACCCACTTGGCAGAACACGTCATAGACACTGGCTCGGCGCGGCCCATCAAGTGCCACGCGCGCCGCATTCCCCTCGCTCGACAGCAGGTATGTGACAAGGCCGTAGATGACCTGCTGCGGGCCGACTTTATTGAGCCGTCTGAGAGCCCCTGGGCCGCACCTGTGGTCATGGTCGCGAAAAAGAAGGCTGGTGATTGGCGATTCTGTGTGGATTACAGACGGCTGAACGAAGTGACCACAAAGGACTCTTACCCCCTCCCCCGTATTGATGAGTCCCTGGACCTAGTTTCCGGCTCTTCGTGGTTCACCACTCTGGACCTTAAAAGCGGATATTATCAAGTACCCCTTTCTCCTGAATCTCGCCCTAAATCCGCCTTCTGTACCGGCCGGGGCTTGTGGCAATTCAAAGTCCTTAGTTTTATACTTTGCAATGCCCCCGCCACTTTTGCCCGGCTTATGGACAAAGTGCTGGCTGGTATACCCCGCCAAGAGTGCCTGGTATACCTGGACGACATCCTGGTACATGGGCGTTCTTTTGAAGCAGCCCTCGGGTCCCTGAGTCGAGTCCTGGAGAGGATTCGAGCAGCGGGCCTTAAACTGCACCCTGACAAATGCAGTTTCATGCGGCGAGAGGTAACCTTCTTGGGACATGAGCTGGGTGCCGATGGCATCGGCGCCATGGGCGAGAAGGTGCGGGCTGTGAGAGACTGGCCTGTCCCTCGGGACCAAGGACAGCTGAAGAGCTTCATCGGGCTTGCCTCTTACTATCGGAGGCACGTGCGGGGTTTTGCTACAATCGCCGCGCCCCTATATCGATTGCTGGAAAAAAGCAAAGACTTTGTGTGGTCCGAAGGGTGCCAGGAGGCATTCTGGGGGCTGAAACGGGCCCTGTGTGAGGCCCCGGTACTTGCCCCACCTGACCTCACCCTGCCCTTCTTACTGGACACTGATGCCAGCGGAGTGGGGGTTGGGGGGGTACTTGCACAGCCGTGGCAGGAAGGGGAGAGGGTGGTGGCCTACTTCAGCCAGAAACTCACAAAGTCGGAACGGAATTACTGTGTCACCCGCCGAGAACTCCTGGCAGTGGTGCTCTCTATCAGACACTTTAAATATTACCTGTGTGGCCTCCCCTTTGTGATTAGGACTGACCACTCTGCCCTCCAGTGGCTAATGACTTTCCGGGAGACGGAGGGGCAGGTCGCCAGGTGGTTGGAAGAGCTACAAGGATACCACTTTGAAATAGAACATCGGCCAGGTACTCGCCACTCTAACGCGGACGCGCTCTCTCGCCGGCCGTGTGCAGCAGACGGATGTCGTTACTGCGAGCGCAGGGAAGCTCGGGAACAAGAGCGGCGGGCAGAGGGCGCCGAGTGTGCGGCCGTCAGTCAGGCTGATAACGTTGACTGCAGGGAACTACAGACTGTAACGAATGCTGATTGGAGGCACGCGCAGGAGGAGGACACAGACCTTCAGCCTGTCTTGCAGTGGGTGGAGGCTCGGCAGCGCCCACCTTGGGAGGCGGTGGTACCGTTCTCCAAGGCTACCAAGGGCCTGTGGGCCATGTTTGACTCACTGCGGGTGTCCCAAGGTGTGCTGCAGCGGGCATTTAAGGCCGCGGCCACGGGGGAAGAACAATGGCAGGTGGTGGTGTCAAAGGGACTGCAAGGGGCGGTGCTTAAGGCAGTGCATGGGGAAGGTGGGTCTGGACATTTCGGGGTCGCCAAAACACTTAAGCGGCTGCGACAGGGGTTCTATTGGGGTCGGCAGAAGAGAGATGTGGAAGACTTCTGCCGCCGCTGTGACCCCTGCGTTGCCCGCAAAGGCCCCACTGGGCGCTCACAGGCACCGCTCCAACAGTTCCCAGTGGGGTGCCCCATGGACAGGGTGGGGATTGACATTACAGGGCCGTACCCACGGTCTGACAAGGGGAACCGCTACGTCCTTTCCGCCATAGACTATTTCACCAAGTGGCCTGAGGCATACGCCATTCCCAACCAGGAGGCAGAGACCATTGCCGATGCCCTGGTGGAGGGCATGATAGGTCGGTTTGGCGTCATGGCGTCTTTGCACAGTGACCGAGGCACAAACTTTGAGTCCCGGGTGTTCGCGGCCTTGTGCGAGCGCCTGGGCATTCACAAAACCCGCACTACCCCATTGCACCCTCAGAGTGATGGGTTAGTGGAGCGGTTCCACCGCAACCTGGGAGACCAGCTCGCTATTGTCACCTCCCGCCACCAGCGTGACTGGGACCAACACCTACCACTGGTGCTGATGGCGTGTCGCTCTGCTGTCCAGGAATCCACGGGGTGCACACCGGCACTTCTCATGCTGGGGAGAGAGTTGCGCACACCAGCAGAACTGGCCTTTGGCCGCCCACCGGATGCCCCAGCCTTCGCTGCAGGGCCAGAGTACGCCAGGAAACTACAAGACCGGCTGGACTCAGCCCACAGTTTCGCTCGGGAGCAGCTGCAGGAAGCTGGTGTAAAACAAAAACGCTACTATGACGTGACGACCCGAGGGAGGGACTTCGCGCCAGGCGAGTTGGTCTGGGTCTACAACCCGATTCGGAAGAAGGGCCGCAGTCCCAAGCTGGACAGCAAATGGACAGGACCCTGTATGATACTCCAGAAGCTGGGAGAGGTTGTGTATCGTGTCCAGCTCCCCCCCCGGGGAAGGAAGGTAGCCCTCCACAGAGACAGACTCGCCCCCTACCGGGGGGGTCCCCCTTCCCCTGCCTCGGATACACAGGTGACCTCTCCCTTGCCCGCCCAGCCCTTTACCAATACCCCGCTTACGCCCCAGGGGGAACCAATTTCCCCACTCCCCTCATCCCCCGCCCCCTCCAGCTCCCGCCCGAGGACTGGCACACCCGACCCAGCTGTTCCACTGCTGGGGGATGGAAGAGAGCGGCC
Source organism: Nerophis lumbriciformis (assembly GCF_033978685.3). NCBI lineage: Eukaryota > Metazoa > Chordata > Actinopteri > Syngnathiformes > Syngnathidae > Nerophis > Nerophis lumbriciformis. The sequence continues at coordinate 28,912,314 of NC_084558.2, read as the reverse complement.
GAGGCGGGAGAAGAGGCCTCCGGACCGCTTGCAAGACTTTGTGGTGTCCTTAGACTGAAGGACAATAAGGGAAGGGGGTGGGGGGGTTTGTGAACCTGCTGTTGTGTGATGTAAGGGTTATGTTTGTGAACCTGCTGTTGTGTTTGCACTAATGGGTTGCTCTGATTTACATGCTGCTATGGTGTTGCCAAATGTTGCCTTACGGGTCAGTCCTCGAGGGCGAGGACTTTTTGTAAGGGGGCGTGATGTAGCGGCTAGCTACGGGGTGTTAGCCAATGGCTTTGGCTGGGGGGCGGGACTTCCGGGGAAGTTAGGGAAGTGACGTTGTTGACAGGAAGTGTTAGTTCGAGTTTTCCCGGGAAAGAGGGGAGACGCACATTGGAGCTGTTGTGTGGTTACATTGCATCTTATTACAATAAATACGAGACAAACGAATAAGTCTTTGAGCCTACGTTCCTGGGAACATTACAATATTTATTTATATATATTTATTTATATATATATATATATATATATATATATATATATATATATATATATATATATATATATATATACTATTAGTTATACAGTTCTGAAGCTAGTGTACTTGTATAGATATTAAATATATTGGTAATATAATTAAATAAGCATCTAAATAAATTTGATATTTAAATCACTCCCCTAACTTCAGTTGTTTTTTCATTATTTATTAGAATTATGTGTGCTGTCTCAGAGTGACCTATGATCACATTTACACAGCTGTTTTTACACGTAATCTGCAATCACAATGCTTTATAAGTCTGCATATTAATTTCATACCAAATTGAAGAGGTAAGTTTGCCAAACATGTAAGAATACAGTACAACCTGCAGTAAAGCCATATTTTTGAGGGTAATTGCCAATACGCTGTTGAATGTATGTGCGCGCACACACACACACACTCATGCACACTAATATACACAAGAGAACGCTTTTTTCGCCGCACAGCAGAGCATTGGTTGTGACGTAAAAACAATCATTTGTAGAACAATAACACTTCAGTTTGCATTGATCAAAGCAGGGTATAACAGACTGCATAACAACACATACCGCAACTTTAACAATTCTCCCACATCAGACCGTGACGACAATTCAATATGAAGTATAAACGATAAACCGTTGAATATTAAGAATTTGTGAAAGTTCGACTCCTACCTTGTTTACTTCCCTGGCGACCTCCTTAAAGTTTTGTAATCAATCAGAAATATCAAGCATCTAAAATGCGGCAAACATGGAGAGAATGTTTTGCAAATAATTTATCATGCACTGTCATTGATTTGTATATGTGTAATTTTTAATTATGTATAGTGATTGGACGGGTTTTATAATGTTCACAAAGTTCAGTGAGCAGGAGGTGGGTTATGTGCGACCATGTGTTGACTTTATTTGTTGGTTATAGTTATTTTAAACCATGAGTGAGAAAAGTTGTTTGGATTGGGTCATATAAATTGATGCTGTGCTCAGGT
>NC_084558.2:28863327-28905827 GCF_033978685.3 Nerophis lumbriciformis | reverse complement strand
CTCAAGTAAGATGAAATGTGAACATTTCTACTGACACACATGACAGCACATTATATAATATTATTTTTACTAGTTTAAAAGTAATCATTGAAGATTTCATGTCCCTTTTTACAGTCAGTACGTTTCTATGTGCCTAATTAGTCTGATTTGTCAAATAATTCAGTTTCTTCTATTTTCACAGCTACATGTGAAGTTCTAGTTTCCATGCTACTATCTCTAATGTGACTTATGGCCATACGCAGTGTGTCCCTCGTACACTATGGGGCGATTGTGGTCATTTCAGCTTGTTTAGCTATGTTAGATGTAAATGCAGTAGAAGAAGATAATGCTACATTACTAGCGCTAGTAACTTTAAAGCTTTGGATCTAACCAACAAGTACAACTTTCCACTGCTTTTTGATGTTGTGATAATGTTTTAATGTGTTTAAATGATACTTGTGGTTATCAAGATCATCAGACACATACTAAAAGAACGCTTTTTTAGTCAACTGTTTTAGGAGGTTTCTGTTCAGCAGTTCTCTCAAACAGCCGGGATGTGTTGGCGTCATGTCACGTAATGAAGTGTCTTCTTTGGGAACATTCTGATACTTATTAAACAAGTAAGTAGGCCTCTATTTTATCATAAAATACTGACCTATTTCAGCCTCCTGTAGCTGTACTCAGTGCTTGTTTAGTGAATGGAATCAAACGTCACCACTGCTTACGTTGGATTGGCGAAACAAGAGTCATGTGAAGTGTCTGCCGGAAACAGGACATAAGAATCTGTCTTTGCAAGCCTTAATCGATAATTATAAAAAATTGTGATTTAAATAAATGTAACAATCGGAATACAACTCAATGTAACGGAGTAAAAGTAGCGTTTCTTCTTCTCAGAAATACTCAAGTAAAAAGTATGTTAAATTAAAACTACTGTGACAAGTACAATTTGTACAAAATGTTAAGTACTGTAAAAGTAAGGCTTTACTATCCACCTCTGCATAAATATCAGGTTGCTGAAACTGAATGCACATTATAGCGCCGCATGGTATCCTATGCAAATATTACATTCCTCACATTTCAACACACATTTTTTTTCAGTGTCAAGCTCTCACAGTACGATATCATCACGGTATTAAAGCCATGGTACGATATTATTGGGGTATTTGTCCGGACTTTAAAATGCCATAGTGTGTAAAATAAAGTGGCAAGAATGTTTAGGATAAACACACATACTATACTGTAAGTATACCCAAACATAATGCTCAAATGGTCTAATCATATTTATTAATATTAACAGGTATTTTTAAGTGAAAATAATTGTGCAGTGTCCTCTACAGTAGACATTTTTTTAATATCACCTTGAAAAATGAGTTTCTCGGAAAATTTAACTCACATTTGAACTTTTAATAATACAAACACCTTACAAATTGACGTTAAGCTTTGCTGGCTTCATCTTTTACGGGTGATGGTAACTTATCAAATAGCTTATCTGTGCAACAAGTGCTTTTCTTGGCACGGTGCGCCTTGATTGAGTCTGTTTTGGCTTGGACCGCTCCAGATGAACGCGGTGTGCTTTATTATACCTCCGCCATAGAGGTTACGTTTTTGCCAGGGTTTGTTTCATCTGTTTATTAGCAATATAACTCAAAAGATATGGAAAGATTTTGAAAAAAAACAATTCCTCCTATCTACTACGAAGTGGAACACACTGCACTTCCTGCTTTCGCTTTCTCTCCCCTTTACGGTGCTCCACGACCCTACATTGCTGGCCCAAAGCGCCAGAAAAAAACTACACTCACCAAGTTTTTGTTTGGTACCATCATGCGTCACAACATTATTGTGAAGATTCTGAAATCGCAATACTGCGGTATCTACAATATCGTTACATCCCTAGTATACAGTATTACCTCGCCACATTGCACTTCAAATATTATGGCTTTACCACATTGGAGATTTCTTTTTCAAAGCATATATATTATATTTATTATTTTTTATTTAAAGTATAACAATTTTTGCTAAAATTAGCATTTTCAAGCATAAGAATGGTTAAATAAACTAAAAAAAATATCATCACTAAAGTATTATAGGCCACCAAACCACTTAGAGCGTGCACTACTATATTGGATTTAAAGACTGTAAAGGTTACTAAAGGGTGTTACTTCGTGTCTAGAGGGCTCTCAAAATGTTGGGAAATTGATTTAGACGGTAGTAAACAGGTTTTTATGCTTATCTGTGAAGATATATGATTTGTAATTGTTGATTAAAAATGTGTTTTTAGCGGCCATGTCCAGAACCAATTAACCGTGATAAATGAGGGATGACTGTATATTCTTAATACTTTTGAAAGTACAGTTATATTCTACCATTTTAAAATAATTGGCAGAACTAGTAAGTTGCAAGATAAATGGTAAATGGATTATGCTGTTATAGATAGCGCTTTTCTACTTTCAAGGTACTCAAAGCGCTTTGACACTATTTCTATCTCCCGAACCACGCTGTCCCTTTATAATTATGTCAATAGTCAAGAATGCTGGCATCACGGTCTGGGGTTGCACAAGTGCTGCTTGCACTGGTGGAGCTGTGGTTCATTGAGAGAAAACATGAATTCCAAAACTTTATAAAGCAGAAACAGGGCTAAATTCAGTGCTTCTCAAATATTTTCTGTTTCACCCCAACTAAGGAGAAGAGAATATTTCACGCCGCCCCCACTCTGCACTCTGACTATAAATAGTATAATTTGTCTATACAATTGTTATAACTATACCTCTGCATATTATTGTAAGCTTATTAACATTAGAGAGAACAACACAGTGGTCTTTCCTCGTCTCCCATCGTGGTTACAGTGAAGCCAAGTGCTTAAATACGTTTCATCAAATTCTGGTACTGCAAAAAAAATCATGTTGCTCAAGCTCACACGCGCCCCACTTGGCCCCCCCACTATTTGAGAAAGACTGGTTTAATGACAGTTTTCCAACATTATAGGGAGCCCTGGGGAGGTGGAGTGGCCAGGAAGGTCTTCTCTCGACCTTAACTCAATTCAATCAGGGGACTACAGATGAAAACCAGGGGACTACAGATTAAAACTAGCCTTCTGAGTAATTCTGGGTTTTTTAACCATGTGTAGTCATGTGTTTTAATGAAATTGCATTGTCCCCTTTGTTTGTTTTTTTGGGGGGTTTTTTTTGTCCTGTCCAGCTTCTCAGGCAAATCATATAGTAGATCTAGATGCCCATATCGGCTGTTCAGATTTACTTTACAAAAGAGAAGTGTAGGATACTTTTCTTGTTGCCTTATTTGTATTTGACTTTATTAAATGTATTTATATTATCATTTGGTGCAGCCGGGCCGGAGCAGGAGGGAATAGAAAGAGAGAAAAAAAGAAGACAGAGGGGGAAATTGTGGGGACAAGAGGGGGATTAGACAGAGAGACAAAAACAACAACAGCAAACACAACAACAACAATAGAGCAACATCAGCAAATACGACATGTACAAATATGATGGTAAAAGTGATATCAAATAAGCAGTTAGCGAAAATAAAAAAATAATACAGAAATGACAATGAGCATTATTACACTACAAATGGAGCAATACAAATACCAATAGAAATAGCGCTATTGATAATGAACAATACCAATAATTTACCTCTATTATCAACAATACAGTTGTTGAAATGCAACAATACATATACGTAATGATAACTTGAGATACAAAAGAATGCAGAAAAATGGAGGGAAAGAGAAAGAAAGAGAAGCAACCTACATTAACCTTGTAGATTGTTATAGTAACAATAGGTTAAGCTTTGTCAGTGTGCCATGTGTTATACCCAGTTTACCCTAGGGCAACAACGTTAATATATGTTTAATGAAACGTGATTATGTGCATGAGTGTACGTATGCATATGTACTTGTATATGTACAGAATGTGTATGTGTTTGTACAGTGGATGTATATGTACAGTATGTGTATATGTATGTTTGTACAGTGAATGTATATGTACAGTGTGTGTGTATATATGTTTGTATAGTGAATGTATATGTACAATATGTGTATATGTATGTTTGCACAGTGAATGTATATGTACAGTGTGTGTATATGTATGTTTGTACAGTGAATGTATATGTACAGTGTGTGTATATGTATGTTTGTACAGTGAATGTATATGTACAGTATTGTCCCCTTTGAAATAAACTAATCTAATTGATCATCTGTGGGGCATCCTCAAGCGATACACTGACTACTCTAAAGTGTGTGCTAATGTCATTTCTATAGTATTGCCCCTTGAGAATATATCATAAAATACATACTTAGACCAGCACCTGTAACAGTTTGCTGTAAAGTGAAATGACCATGATGTTGCATCTGTTTCCACGGAAACAAGAGTGTGATCTTCTGACTTTCATGGACAGCATTGTTACGATAATATTGAGATTGTATATATTTTTATTTTAATCAACCATAAATTATTAGTCGAATGGAGCATCAAATGCATCTGCCTCTCTCAGAGATAATCAATGTCAGCCATGGCGGCCTGTGTAATTTTAGACATTAGCGCGGCCCTTTGAACGCTGGCATGACTGTGAGGTAGCAGGAAGGGATAGATGAAAGGTGGATTAGAGGGGAAGAGGGGTGATGGTGGTGGGGGACATCCTGCGCTAATCTCTCTTTTTCTTTTTTCTTCTTCTGCTGGATCTCGACTTTCCATACCCGGCGCCTCTCAGACGCTCCTCGCTCTCCTCCAGCCGAGGCAATCAGTCCAATTTGGATTTATGTAATGCATACCCTGCGACCCCTCTGGAGCAGTGACTATTCTCTAGCTTGGAAACACACTGTACACTCACATGTACACTCACACACGTTAAGTAGACCCTCATCTGGGCAGGCAAGACTCTAAATCAAAGGCTCATGTTACCTACCACTCAGCACAATGTAAATCATGTGTTCTCCAACTCCTTTCTACCTACAGCAAGGACGTGTTGTTTCTCTGAAACTTTGGACTTTTCATTGTGTCACATTTCAGTTAGATCCTACAAATGAATAGCATAAAAGCTGAAGTGCACAGTCAAAGATAACCCCAACATATAGCACCTGACATATTTTGGATTGTTCTTATGCATTTAAGATAGCAAGTAGATCATTACGCACAGTTAGCATAGTCTCACTACTTAATGGAGAATTTCATTATTTGATTAATTTATTTTTAAGTTATTGCTTGCTTGTACTACTTTATAATTGTTGTTACACTAGCCTTTACTAAATCATCTTGAGTCTTTTTATTTGCGTTAGATATTATTACTTATGGTCTATATATTTATTAATTCTTATTTATTAGAGCAAATACTGTGAGAGCCCTACTGTAATTGCTGTGCATTAGTTGGTGGCACTGGGGTTAGTGCATATGCCTCACAATACGAAGGTCCTGAGTAGTCCTGAGTTCAATCCCGTGTGGAGTTTGCATGTTCTCCCCGTGACTGCGTGGGTTCCCTCCGGGTACTCCGGCTTCCTCCCACCTCCAAAAACATGCACCTGGGGATAGGTTGATTGGCAACACTAAATTGGCCCTAGTGTGTGAATGTAAGTGTGAATGTTGTCTGTCTATCTGTGTTGGCCCTGTGATGAGGGGGTGACTTGTTCAGGGTGTACACCGCCTTCCGCCCGAATGCAGCTGAGATAGGCTCCAGCACCCCCCGCTACTCCAAAAAGGGACAAGGGGTAGAAAATGGATGGAAGGATAGTTTTTTCCTACTTAAATTGCATTTTTTAGGCCTTTTTGCTAGCGTGTCTTGTCTGGCAAAAAATTTTAGATTTTAGGGGTACCAAACACAAAATTTCAACATAACTGTCATTAAATCTACCTTCTTTCAGCTTGGAATCCTGGCAAAAATAAAACAGTACCTTCCACAGGCTGACTTTGAAAGAGCTATCCATGCATTTGTGACGTCACGCCTTGATTAATGTAATTCTCTGTAATTTAATTTGTTCTCTTCTTTCATTGCTGAGTAAGCATCGAACTATTATTACACATTTACTATTCTATTCGCTCCTTATTAGAAAATCATAACTATTATATTTAAGTATTATCCCAATTAGGCACTGATCTAATCTGGTAGTTAAGGTCTTACCTTATTACATTTCTTTGAATCCATACAAGTAATTCTACTAGTGTTGTCAAATCATATATATATATATATATATATATATATATATATATATATATGTATATATGTATATGTATATGTATATATACATGTGTATATATATATAATATATGTGTATATATGTGTGTATATATAAGTGTGTGTGTGTATATGTATGTATATATATATATATATATGTATATATGTGTTTGTATGTATATGTGTGTGTGTATATATATATATATATATATATATATATATATATATATATATATATATATATATATATATATATATATATATATATATGTGTGTGTGTGTGTGTATATGTATATGTGTGTATATGTATATGTATATATATGTGTATGTATGTGTGTGTATACAGGTAAAAGCCAGTAAATTAGAATATTTTGAAAAACTTGATTTATTTCAGTAATTGCATTCAAAAGGTGTAACTTGTACATTATATTTATTCATTGCACACAGACTGATGCATTCAAATGTTTATTTCATTTAATTTTGATGATTTGAAGTGGCAACAAATGAAAATCCAAAATTCCGTGTGTCACAAAATTAGAATATTACTTAAGGCTAATACAAAAAAGGGATTTTTAGAAATGTTGGCCAACTGAAAAGTATGAAAATGAAAAATATGAGCATGTACAATACTCAATACTTGGTTGGAGCTCCTTTTGCCTCAATTACTGCGTTAATGCGGCGTGGCATGGAGTCGATGAGTTTCTGGCACTGCTCAGGTGTTATGAGAGCCCAGGTTGCTCTGATAGTGGCCTTCAACTCTTCTGCGTTTTTGGGTCTGGCATTCTGCATCTTCCTTTTCACAATACCCCACAGATTTTCTATGGGGCTAAGGTCAGGGGAGTTGGCGGGCCAATTTAGAACAGAAATACCATGGTCCGTAAACCAGGCACGGGTAGATTTTGCGCTGTGTGCAGGCGCCAAGTCCTGTTGGAACTTGAAATCTCCATCTCCATAGAGCAGGTCAGCAGCAGGAAGCATGAAGTGCTCTAAAACTTGCTGGTAGACGGCTGCGTTGACCCTGAATCTCAGGAAACAGAGTGGACCGACACCAGCAGATGACATGGCACCCCAAACCATCACCCAACCATGCAAATTTTGCATTTCCTTTGGAAATCGAGGTCCCAGAGTCTGGAGGAAGACAGGAGAGGCACAGGATCCACGTTGCCTGAAGTCTAGTGTAAAGTTTCCACCATCAGTGATGGTTTGGGGTGCCATGTCATCTGCTGGTGTCGGTCCACTCTGTTTCCTGAGATCCAGGGTCAACGCAGCCGTCTACCAGCAAGTTTTAGAGCACTTCATGCTTCCTGCTGCTGACCTGCTCTATGGAGATGGAGATTTCAAGTTCCAACAGGACTTGGCGCCTGCACACAGCGCAAAATCTACCCGTGCCTGGTTTACGGACTATGGTATTTCTGTTCTAAATTGGCCCGCCAACTCCCCTGACCTTAGCCCCATAGAAAATCTGTGGGGTATTGTGAAAAGGAAGATGCAGAATGCCAGACCCAAAAACGCAGAAGAGTTGAAGGCCACTATCAGAGCAACCTGGGCTCTCATAACACCTGAGCAGTGCCAGAAACTCATCGACTCCATGCCACGCCGCATTAATGCAGTAATTGAGGCAAAAGGAGCTCCAACCAAGTATTGAGTATTGTACATGCTCATATTTTTCATTTTCATACTTTTCAGTTGGCCAACATTTCTAAAAATCCCTTTTTTGTATTAGCCTTAAGTAATATTCTAATTTTGTTACACATGGAATTTTGGATTTTCATTTGTTGCCACTTCAAATCATCAAAATTAAATGAAATAAACATTTGAATGCATCTGTCTGTGTGCAATGAATAAATATAATGTACAAGTTACCGTATTTTCCGCACTATAAGGCGCACCTAAAAACCACAAATTTTCTCAAAAGCTGACAGTGCGCCTTATAACCCGGTGCGCTTTATATATGGATAAATATTAAGATTCATTTTCATAAAGTTTAGGTCTCGCAACTACGGTAAACAGCCGCCATCTTTTTTCCCCGTAGAAGAAGCGCGCGGTGCATGCTGGGATATGTGACGTTTCATTTCCATTTGTGTGTTTATGTAAAGACCCCAAAATGGCTCCTATTAAGTGTGTTGTCTGTCTAATTATAAATAATGCAGACGAGGCGTGTTAACTGAGTTCTCAACGTTTACTCGCAGCGTGCTCATAACCACATTCTAACTCCCAGCATACAACAACGCTTCTCAGGGCTACCGCGCATGCTCGTAACTATCGTTGCATGCTGGGTAGTGTAGTTGTTATATTTGCTAGCTCATAACAGCACATCGAGAGACACGCTTACGCGCTTAATTCAATACTCGCCGTCATTCCGGGTGGATTGACAAAAGACCTCCAGCCGCTAGATATTGGTGTCAACAGGGCATTCGAAGCTAGACTGCTAACTGCGTGGGAACAGTGGACGACGAAGAAGCGCGCGGTGCATGCTGGGATATGTGACGTTTCATTTCCATTTGTGTGTTTATGTAAAGACCCCAAAATGGCTCCTATTAAGTGTGTTGTCTGTCTAATTATAAATAATGCAGACGAGGCGTGTTAACTGAGTTCTCAACGTTTACTCGCAGCGTGCTCATAACCACATTCTAACTCCCAGCATACAACAACGCTTCTCAGGGCTACCGCGCATGCTCGTAACTATCGTTGCATGCTGGGTAGTGTAGTTGTTATATTTGCTAGCTCATAACAGCACATTGAGAGACACGCTTACGCGCTTAATTCAATACTCGCCGTCATTCCAGGTGGATTGACAAAAGACCTCCAGCCGCTAGATATTGGTGTCAACAGGGCATTCGAAGCTAGACTGCTAACTGCGTGGGAACAATGGATGACAGAAGGCGAACACACCTTCACTAAGACGAGGAGGCAGCGCCAGACGACGCCAACATCTGCCAGTGGATCGTAAATTTGCCCAACTTTTCACTTCGGACACCGAAGACGAAGGATTTACGAATGAAGAATAACTTCAGAAAGTGAGCGCTATGTTTATTTTGTGTGTTGTGACATTAACGTTCGAGCAACATTATGTTGCTATTGCTCTGCACTATTTTGAATTTTACTATGTTTGTGATTGCACATTTGCGTACATTTTGGGAGTGAACAGAGTTGTTAGAACGCTGGTTTTTAATATATTATTAAAGTTTGACTGACCTATCTGACTGTTTTTTTGACATTCCCTTTAGCGCAGCGTAGGCGCGGCTTATAGTCTGGGGCGGCTTATTGGTGGACAAAGTTATGAAATATGCCATTCATTGAAGGTGCGGCTAATAATCCGGTGCGCCTTATAGTGCGGAAAATACGGTACACCTTTTGAATGCAATTACTGAAATAAATCAAGTTTTTCAAAATTTTCTAATTTACTGGCTTTTACCTGTATATTTATATATGTGCAGTATATGAATATATGTATATATACATATATAAATATATATATATATATATATATATATATATATATATATATATATATACGTATATATATGTTTATATATACATATATATGTGTGTGTGTGCATATATATAATATGTGTATGTATATATAATATGTGTATATATATAATATGTGTATATGTATATGTCGCCCTTTCAAGCTGCACAAAGCAAGAGTATATTCCAGCCTTGACTGCTGCATGAAGAAGAATGTGTGGTCAAAGTTAATTGCATGATTATTCTGCATATATACATGATTAATTTGATATGTTGGGAGGATTTATCGCCTGAGTTAATGCGTTATTTTTGACAGCCCTAACTTCTACCTTTATACTTTAAACTGGGGTCCCAAGTGTGTGGAGTTGATACCATATGGTCACTCATTGGTTGAGCAGATTTGTTATTGCAACATTTGAAGATACAAAGCTTGAAATAGCAAAAACATGCTAACAACAGACTCAATGTTGCAATAACGGTACGATTGTGGTTGTACTTGTAATTGTTGTTTTTGACGGTTTTGTCATTACTGTTCTCCTCCATTGTTGTTTGTTATCCTCCATTGTTGTTTGTTAGCGAGTCTGACTGATGCAGTCAATGCGATGTGTTTTTCGCAGTTACTCTGCTATGGTAAAGCGTCATTACTTTGTGTGCAAGCCGTACTGTTGTAATCGTCTTCATCGCTCCGTGTGTGACTTTTTTACGGTTATTTGCGTCCTTTCATTTCCTCATCAAGTACCAATCAAGAGACGCAGATGTGATCGTCAACAGTATTGGCGGTCATTTAGTCATCGCAAGGGAGGGGACTTCAATTTGTTGAATAAACGATGCTGTAATTGTTTTAATTTCCTGCCGCTGCAGCGATTTGGTTTTGCCACCTTGAGGGAGATAATGACACAGCTTTGGGTGTTACTGTTTTATTTATCAACTCCAGGGCTTGTGGGGGATCTTATGACAGATTATCACAGCATCAGTAGAGGAGATATGCTTTTTATTAGGGCACCTCCCTGCTGCAATAATGTATATAAATGAATCCACATGTGACGTCTAATATGTCCCTGTAGTGCTTGTGTTTGTTGTCGTGCAGCATGTCCCTTTAAGGCTGCCCCCCATAAAAAAACAGGTTTATTACGCCTTCCAAAGAGGCTTTGCTCTTCCCCTTTTCTTTAGGAATGGCGTTGCTCCATCTACAGGGAAATTAAGTTGCAGGAAAATTGAATTTTATTGCACGACGGGACAGGCTTGAGTGTGGATAATACACGTTTTTAATGTATGTGCGTTCACTCAGTTAATTAGTGTCCAATTACGAGCGGTCATTAGCTTCCCATTGTTGGCTGTACACTTTCAGTATCACTAGTTTGTCCCAGCTTTTATTCCACCATGTTTAACAACACTTTAGAATGTCTGCTGTTGGATTTAGACTATTTGGGTCTTTACGATGTTAAAATAGCCATAAATGCCTTTGTTGTTACAAAAAAATGACCCATGACCGCCTTATCTCTACTGCCCTTTCATCTCAATCGCTGGCTTTTGGCCCAGTCAGCCTTTTTTTTTTTTTATTGTCATTTGTGCAAACTGAGCACATAAAAGTCGGTTAGGAGATTTTTTTTTAGATAGTAATGCATACTAAGGCTGGTTATATTGCCTGAGAATAAAATGTAATCTAAAATAAATTTAAAAAAGATGTATTCAATGTTTAATGCATATAGACATGGACCTGGGGATAGGTGGATTGGCAACACTAAATTGGCCCTAGTGTTTGAATGTGAGTGTGAATGTTGTCTGTCTATCTGTGTTGGCCCTGTGCTGAGGTAGCGATTTGTCCAGGGTGTACCTCGCCTTCCAACCGAATGCAGCTGAGATAGGCTCCACCAGCACCCCCCGCGACCCCAAGAGGGACAAGCGGTAGAAAATGGACGGATGAATGGATTAAGGCTGGTTATATTGAACAAAGAACAAACGTAATTGAAAAAAAATTGATTTATTAAATTTTTTTAATCCTCCGCAGCAAAAGGTCTAATGCATATAATGGGGATAGATTGGCTTAATTTAAGTATATTATTAACTACATTTTCTTAAACACTTTTTATTGTTCTTGCTTCTTACTTTTTTTACATGTGTAATTAATATATTTAGATTTTCCAATAAAAAAAGAATGCATTGCTGTGTTTTTGTTGATGTTATTACATATTTATTTTTTTATATTTTTAGATTGTTCTAAAATCATGTAACTAATGCAGTGTTTGGTTCATGGATTTCCCTCTTAAGTGTTGTTTTTTTTAAATTCAGTATTTACTTTTTATTTAGGTTTTATCTGAGAAAACACCATTCATTTTCTTTTGAAGATACATGCTTTTTATTAAACAGTGAACATTTAGGTGCAGGTGTACCTAATGTTGCTGTATATTGTTGTACAAGGATAATTAGTATCTCGTGAAAACTGCAGACTTTTCTTGAGCGCGTGTTGTATTATAAATAAATAAACCGAGCTTGTGCAACTGCATGCTCAAATGTCATTTTCTCCAGTGTGCACTCAATTGTCTCCGGTATTGAGCGCCGGCCCGTGTCTCGCGGCGGGGAAATTGACAGGATTTGACACTGAGCTGTTCCCTGATTGAAGTCTAATCGGGGGTCTCTGCCCTTATTCGGCTTGCCAAATACACCGTGGGCATCCTCCAGACACAATCCCATCGTTGGCCCTCGCTCTTCACAGTGTGTTCCGCTCCAAATTGAAGAATATCTCAGAGAGAGAGATCTCATTGCTTCCGCCGTTACGGCTGAAAGTTATCAAAAAAATAAATGTCATGCCTGTATTGACGGAGTGTGTGTCTCTAAGTAACACTTTTGACATACAACTCTTGTCCAACTCTCTTCTTGGCACATTTGGGAAAGGGAACTCCATAATGGAGGACATTCAAGTCATTTGAAAAGTGTTTTTAATCAATACAACAGGAGTAAATAGTGATTTTCTAAATGTGTAGTGCTCTAATGTGTTAGTGTTGCTTGACACATAGATATCAAGATGCTAGATTGAGGTGCCAAGCAGTTAATCGCAGCAATTAACGCCTTCATCTAAGGGACACGCTCTCTGGAGGATCTAGAGGGTCAACCCAGTAACCAAACTACTCATCTCGTCTTCCTGCTATAGAAAATTCCAAGTGTAACTAAAGCCCACATATTGATTCATGCTCTTCTGTCTTCTAATTTTTCCCTTCCTAGACCTCGACTGCAGGCTCAGAGGAAGTTCGCTCAGTCGCAGCCCAACTCGCCCAGCACCACTCCCATAAAGGTGGCCGAACCAAGTGGCGGTGGCGGCCTTAATGGCGGACAGACCACCTTGCCCTCGTCCTCTTCCCTCTCGTCGCTTGTCACCTCCACTTCCTCCTCCTTGTCCTCCTCCATCCAGGACCTGTCAAGACGCAAACCCAAGACGGAGGACTTCCTCACCTTCCTCTGCCTCAGAGGTAGGACTGCATGTTTTATTATTATATACAGTATGGGATATGAGTGTTCTGAACTCCTATTTCAATGCAAGTGTTGCAAAAAAGTAAAATTATGCTTCCTGTAGCGGTTATAATGATGGGTCAAACGATGCATTATGAAACCCAATGAGTGATACTGCATGTGTCCCTCAATGCCTCAATGTGTGTCAGTTTAGGTCAATTATTTTTTTGACTGTAAAGTGTCAAACTGTTTATCAGGAAATGCTTCTTTTGGCTCACAAGTTTCAGCTCGTACTAAGGGTTGGAATTGGGGGTTAAATCACCAAAAATTATTCCCGGGCACGGCCACCGCTGCTTCCCACTGCTCCCCTCACCTCCCAGGGGGTGATCAAGGGTGATGGGTCAAATGCAGAGAATAATTTCGCCACACCTAGTGTGTTTGTGACAATCATTGGTACTTTAACTTTAACTTTTAACTTTTAACTTTAACTTTAAATGAGTGGGAAGAGTGAGATGCTGCGTTTGACCTAAGCGTAACTAAGAAAAAGGAAAAATTATGAAATATGGGATCATTTTGATCTTATAGTGCCAAATTAGGTAAATGGTCTTTTTTTTCTTCTTGTGAACTATTTACCCTAGAGATGTCCGATAATGGCTTTTTTGCCGATATTGTCCAACTCTTAATTACCGATTCCGATATCAACCGATACCGATATACACAGTCGTGGAATTAACACATCATTATGCCTAATTCTGTTGTGATGCCCCGCTGGATGCATTAAACAATGTAACAAGGTTTTCCAAAATAAATCAACTCAAGTTATGGAAAAAAGTGCCAACATGGCACTGCCATATTTATTATTGAAGTCACAAAGTGCATTATTTTTTTTAACATGTCTCAAAACAGCAGCTTGGAATTTGGGACATGCTATCCCTGAGATAATCCTGATACCCACTACAACTATGGGAAATACTATACTTTGACTTTCACAAAGAGCATTTTTTTAATTTATTTTTTTAAACATGCCTCAAAACAACAGCTACAAAAACAATGAAGGCACACAGCTTCAGTCCAGAGTATACTAGAGTAATAAAGTAAATAATAACATAGTCCTCCTTTAGTACAAGACGGCCTGGCATACTGTATAACAGGAAATTATAAACTGGGTTTAATCTGCCCTGCTCTAACGTATTTGTATGAGTTACAAAAATGTGCTGCAAGCTAGTGGTGAGTGCTTGAAGTGGCCTACCAGTCAGTCAAAGCTTCTGAAATGCTGCGTTGAGACAGGACACCTCCGTTCACTGCAAGCTGCAAAGTGTGCGCCATGCAGGGCAGACTAGCCACACCAAACTCCATCGTAGCTTTTGTCATACTGCGTGAGTTGTCCCTGACCACAACGTGGGCTTTCGCCTTGGGGTGGTTTTTGTTGTATTTTTGTTTTTTCTCGGCGGAGTCTTTAAGCGAAAACTGTGTGGTACTACTTTTTTTCGGTGTTTGCTTTTCATCCATCTTCCGCTTGTATTCATCGTGTATCTCCTTATGATTCTTGAAGAGGAGGGAGATCAAATTGCTCGTATTAAAGGAAGACGTCTTGGTTCCTCCTCGCATAACCAACTTTTTGCAGTCGTTGCAAATTGCCAGTTTTTTATCCGTTAGAGCATACCTGCCAACCTTGAGACCTCTTTCAGTGAATTCTAGCTATATATATATATATATATATATATATATATATATATATATATATATATATATATATATATATATATATATATGTATAAATAAATAAAAGAAATACCGTATTTTCCGCACTATTAGCCGCACCTAAAAACCACAAATTTACTCAAAAGCTGACAGTGCGGCTTTTAACCCGGTGCGCTTTATATATGGATTAATATTACGATTCATTTTCATAAAGTTTCGATCTCGCAACTTCGGTAAACAGCCGCCATCTTTTTTCCCAGCAGAACAGGAAGCGCTTCTTCTTCTACGCAAGCAACCGCCAAGGTAAGCACCCGCCCCCATAGAACAGGAAGCGCTTCTTCTTCTACTGTAAGCAACCACCCGCCCGCGTAGAAGAAGAAAAAGAGCGCGGATATACCGTACGTTTCATTTCCTTTGTGTGTTTACATCTGTAAAGACCACAAAATGGCTCCTACTAAGCGTCAGGGATCCGGTTCATGAAAAGACGCAATCTCTCCATCCGCACACGGATTACTATTTCACAGCAACTGATATTCCTGTGAACCGCACTGGATACAACGGGAGCACGTACGGTGAATATTCGCACCACAGGGAATGAGAAGTCATCCTTCACTGTGGTTCTAGCTTGCCATGCTAATGGCCAGAAACTTCCACCCATGGTGATATTCAAAAGGAAGACCTTGCCAAAAGAGACCTTTCCAGCCGGCGTCATCATAAAAGCTAACTCGAAGGGATGGATGAAGAAAAGATGAGCGAGTGGTTAAGGTAAGTTTAAGTTTACGCGAAGAGGCCGGGTGGCTTTTTTCACGCAGCTCTGTCCATGTTGATATACGTATGTTTGTGATTGCACATTTGCGTACATTTTGGGAGTGAACAGAGTTGTTAGAACGCTGGTTTTTAATATATTATTAAAGTTTGACTGACCTATCTGACTGTTTTTTTGACATTCCTTTAGCGCAGTTAGATGCGGCTTACAACACCGGGCGGCTTATAGGTGGACAAAGTTTTGATATATGCCGTTCATTGAAGGCGCGGCTTTTAACCCAGGGCGCCTTATGGTGCGGAAAATACGGTACTTGAATTTCAGTGTTCATTTATTTACACATATACACACACATAACGCTCATCTACTCATTGTTGAGTTAAGGGTTGAATTGTCCATCCTTGTTCTATTCTCTGTCACTATTTCAGAACACACACATACAAATATACATTACAAAATCAATAAGAAAACAGGAGCTCTAATTTGGGAGTCAAAATCAGGATCAGAAGTTCCTATATAAACATTGCGCACTCACGTCGCCATTTTGTATTAATTACTGCAGCTGTGCACTGAATTCATTCACAAATACAAACTACAACTCACAAACACTTTGGAGTTAGGCTCCACCATCAGAATGTGTACTTAAACTTATAAAGATCACATGGATATTATTCAGTGAGTTGATTCACCAAAACTAACCTGTTATAAATAAATAAATAAATGGGTTGTACTTGTATAGCGCTTTTCTACCTTCAAGGTACTCAAAGCGCTTTGACACTACTTCCACATTTACCCATTCACACACACATTCACACACTGATGGAGGGAGCTGCCATGCAAGGCGCTAACCAGCACCCATCAGGAGCAAGGGTGAAGTGTCTTGCTCAGGACACAACGGACATGACGAGGTTGGTACTAGGTGGGGATTGAACCAGGGACCCTCGGGTCGCGCACGGCCACTCTCCCACTGCGCCACGCCGTCCCTACAGGAGGAAAAAGTACACAGGACGTTTCAATTGTTCACAGACTGATCGCACTCATCAGAATGACAAGACACTTCCGGTCTGCAGGTGATAGCATTCAATTGGGAAGAAACGCCCTACTGCCCCCTACTGACCAATGTGAATACTGATAAATGTGTAATGACAGCTCCAAAAACAAATTCAAACCACAAAATAAAATAAATAAATCAACACAAAAATGTGACACATTATGGGTGGGTCACATATGCATGTACAGTAGATGGCAGTATTGTCCTGTTTAAAAGTGTCACAACATTGCTGTTTACAGCAGACCAACTGCTTTACGGTAGACGAAAACTTGACTGCTGTTGTTGTGTGTTGTTACCGCGCTGGGAGGACGTTAATGAAACTGCCTAAAAATAAACCCACATAAGGACGGCGTGGCGCAGTGGAAGAATGGCCGTGCGCGACCCGAGGGTCCCTGGTTCAATCCCCACCTAGTACCAACCTCGTCATGTCCGTTGTGTCCTGAGCAAGACACTTCACCCTTGCTCCTGATGGGTGCTGGTTAGCGCCTTGCATGGCAGCTCCCTCCCATCAGTGTGTGAATGTGTGTGTGAATGGGTAAATGTGGAAGTAGTGTCAAAGCGCTTTGAGTACCTTGAAGGTAGAAAAGCGCTATACAAGTATATATATATATATATATACAACCATTTATCATTTATTTATAAGAAACCAAGAACTCGCCCTCGATCATTAGCTGTTTATATTGTGGGAAAGCGGACGTGAGAACAGGCTGTCAACAGTCACTCAGGTCCGCATGGAGCTGGAGGGGGCGTGGCCTCCAGTTCCGCCTGAATTTCGGGAGATTTTCAGGAGAAAATTTGTCCCGGGAGGTTTTCGGGAGAGGCGCTGAATTTCGGGAGTCTCCCGGAAAATCCGGGAGGGTTGGCAAGTATGCGTTAGAGACACTTAAAAATAATCCCAAACCATAGACATGGTGTCGTTAGTCAGTCACCGAGCGAGCTCGCTTGTTAGCCACGGCTACAGCACCGGCAACAACACATTGTTGTTGTTGTTATGCTGCGCTCGCGGCGGTTTGATGAGTTCATCAAGCGTTGCCAGTAAACCTCTCATGCTGCAGTCGTGCTGCAACTCCTGTGTTGTGTGTGGGATAGGGGAGAGGGGAGGGGCTGCTGACTGGGAGACGCAACTGTTCTGTACTTCTCCCTACGTCCGTGTACTGCTACGTACAGCGGCGTTTTAAAAAGTCATTAATTTTACTTTTGTACTTACTTTGATTATTATTTCTCAACTTTTTGTAAATGTTGAAATTTATAAATAAAAGTTTATAAAAAAATAAAAAATAAAACATTTTGAAAACGATACCGATAATTTCCGATATTACATTTTAAAGCATTTATCGGCCGAAAATATCGGCAGGCCGATATTATCAGACATCTCTAATTGACCTAAAACAATTATTTATTTTCTAGTGGTGATCCGATATTTATATCGTATATCGGTCTGTTATCAAAAAAACAAAAATGCAAAATCACCAATACAAGCAGGACTGTGTTTACTTGTGCAAAGATGGACAGCCAGCCAACTGCTAAAGGTACTCCAATATAGACACAAGGTTGTTTTTTTCTTGTATTTTAGTGAAGTTATTTATGAAACGTAAGCATGGTATGCTATTAGGCTATTAGGAGCTAGCAGCTACTGTACACAGCTGCTAAGCACACACTAGCCCACAAGCTAGACATACATAATGAATGTGCAATTGAACAATAGTGCAGTGTAAAACATAACATTTATCAATACACCGTATTTTCCGGAATATATATAGATCACACAGTATACAAGCCGCACCCACAATATGTTTTCATATTAGCTGCACCAGATTATAAGCCGCAGATATACATGTTGTGAAATGGGTTATTTACACAGAAAGATTTTGTAAATGTTTTGTTACATACCTTAATAGTTTACAAACACTGTCTGTAAGACTGCAGTAAAACGGCTGATCAAACAGAACAGAAAAGCCATTGTCATAGATCCACTAGCTGCGGAAGCTGGCTCTCCAATCAGCTAAATAGACTCAATAACTCCACGGTGACGTTTTGGTGAATTTACTGAGGAATTCGTGGGAACTGAAACAATAAAGGTAAGTTGATAATACTAACACAGACAATTGTAAACATGCTGCTAAAACAAGCTAATGCTAATAACGGTAGCTTGATTGTATTACAACAGCAGGTACAAATATTTGACTTATCAATCAATCAATCAATCAATGTTTACTTATATAGCCCTAACTCACGAGTGTCTCAAAGGGCTGCACAAGCCATAACGACATCCTCGGCTCAGATCCCACATCAGGGCAAGAAAAAACTCAACCCAATGGGATAACAATGAGAAACCTTGGAGGTCTGGGCTTCCCTGCATAGGCTGCTGCTCCCGCGACCCGACCTCGGATAAGCGGAAGAAGATATATATATAGATATGTATATATACATATGCATACATATATATATATATATATATATATATAGATAGATAGATAGATAGATATATATATATATATATATATATATATATATATATATATATATATATATATATATATATATATATATATATATATATATATATATATATATATATATATATATATATAATGTTGAGAGGCTAAAGAGAGAGAGGCAGAGGCGTGCGGGTGTGTTCTGGGGTTAAAATGCATGCCTGTAGGCAGGTCTGTTGACCACTGTCCGTGTGGGGGTGTCACTGATGTTGTATTAATAAATAAAACATTTTCCCCCAATATTTCCGCAATTGAACGGTAGGGTCCCAAAGATCGAGTGGTCGATTGTTATTGACGGGTTGGCGATCCTTGCACTAGATGGTGTGATACCACAGAGAAGCAATGTTTCTTGTAAAGTAACTTGTTGCTAGGAAAAATTCTTAGAGCTCAGGCATAACAACCCAAGAAGCCAATGAAAAGAAATCGGTATTTGCTAGCCACGCCCACTAGGCTGTTCAAAGGGAACGGGATAACGTGGTGGTTTATAGACAAATAAATCACTACTGCTCTGTATTAGATATGAGATATATTTTTTTAGAAAATCGGTGTCATCTGGTTGGGGACTTTCCTTCATAACATCAGTTGATATTATCCAGCGTTTCATCAGCACCCTCACCCCCTTTGTACACCTTTTAGCAACACCCTGTTCGTCTCCTTCAACGTCAGCAGCTGTGGTGTAGTTGCACCACACACAGGTTCATTACCGCTTTGTAACACCTTTGAACCCTGAAAACCGCAGCAGCGTAATTACCAGCTTAACAACGGGGTACCCAGCAGAGTGAGCCGCAAAGATGCATTTATTGCACTGGACCACCAGGGGGCAACACACTCAGTAATGCTAAATTAACAATTGGCGGCAGACAACCTTGGCCGTGTCTTTGCTATCTTAATTGCATTACTTTTATTTAATGAGCCCCTCACTCTCTTCCTTTTAAATACCACTATCGAATATTTAACTCATTTGGAAGAAACATCCTCTTCCGATTAGCTCACAGTTATTGCGATTAACCTTCGCCTGATGAAGTAGAACGAGGTGACGCATTGGCCATCATCACTATTGCGGCAAAGATAGAGCAAAATGTCATTCTTTTAGCTTTAAGAGCTTTTTTGGTCTAAATGAATGTTATGGGTTATGGTTATGGGTTATACTTGTATAGTGCTTTTCTACCTTCAAGGTACTCAAAGCGCTTTGACAGTATTTCCACATTCACCCATTCACCCATTCACACACACATTCACACACTGATGGCGGGAGCTGCAATGCAAGGCGCTAACCAGCAGCCATCAGGAGCAAGGGGTGAAGTGTCTTGCCCAAGGACACAATGGTGGGGATTTACATTTATAGGCCCGACTTTTTGTGTTGGCTCACTCTTCTACTTCTGAACCGCTTCACGTAAAAAGGTAATGTGTCAAAACATGCACACTTATCAATCTGACAAATACATCACATGATGGTGCTGTTACTTGACCTTACAAGACATATTGACTTGAAATTTCTCACACAGCACTACAAAAAAACTTTCTGTAACTTATAGGTGTTTTCCTTAATCACCATAAAATGTGTTTGACACCTTCAAGCAGCACAACTTAAGCAGGATTTGTCAAAAAACATGACCGCCATTGAGCAAAACGGCCCATAAGTCATTGACCCTTTGTCTAATGTTGTTATATTCTTATCAGGGTTTTATACTGCCTATTCCGATATCGATCGCCCATTAGTGAGATCGGCCAATACCAATACCAATCACATGCACAAATTTTGTGTTTATGGCAAATTATATTGACATTTTAACAATATCCAAATAATATTTTAAGTAGTTCTTTATTCTCTTTTACAATTGTTTGAGCAAAACAAAGCCAATAGTACACAATGACTAAGCAAAAGCCAAGCTACCTACTATCTATGACTCATTTAAAGTCCTTTGTTTTTGCCCTCAAAGTACTCCTCTGTCCAGGGAATTATTCCCTGAGTTTGTAAACATTTACAAAAACAACAAAAAATATTAGAAAATAAAAATATCAACCTAACTACTGTAGTATAAATCATATTCTGATACTACCCTAATTAGTAGGTAGTATCAGTAATTTATGGAGGGAGCCGCCCTCCCTCTTACATGTCATGTACTGACTTTGACAATGCTGACACAGCAACAGTTGTTATATTATCCTATCTCTAGACTCTTAGTAAACCATCCATCCATCCATTTTCTACCGCTTGTCCTTTTCGAGGGCGCGCGGGGGATGCTGGAGCCTATCACAGTTGCATTCAGACGGACTTATTAATTTACTATTAATCACTGATTACCATATTTTTCGGATTATAAGTCGCAGTTTTTTTCATTGTTTGGCCGTGGGTGCGAAGTATACTCCGGAGCGACTTATGTGTGAAATTATTAACACATTACCGTAAAATATCAAATAATATTATTTATCTCATTCGCGTAAGAGACGAAGCAAATGGCAGCAATCGTCACTCACACGTCAACCAATAAGAATTCGGCGGGGGAGGGTCATGGCAGAAGTGCATTGTGGGTAATGGGATGCTAACTGCTATATGCTACTGCCGTAGCGTTTAAAATGGATCACATCAACATTGGTAGTAACTTATAAAAACTGAGAAGGACTGAACCAAAATATCACCGAAAAGGAAATCATATACTGCAGATTACAAGCTGGACGTAGTGAAATATGCAGCAGAGAACGGCAATCGAGCAGCAGAAAGAAAGGACATACCAGAGGCGACACCGGGGAGGAAGATTTCATGGGATTTAGCGATCGGGAATGACAGATTGTTTGGTAAACGTATAACATGTTCTATATGTTATAGTTATTTGAATGACTCTTGCCATAATGTGTTCCGTTAACATACCAGGCACGTTCTCAGTTGGTTATTTGTGCGTCATATAATGTACACTTATTCAGCCTGTTGTTCACTATTCTTTATTTGTTTTAAATTGCCTTTCAAATGTCTATTCTTGGTGTTGGATTTTATCAAATAAATTTCCCCCAAAAATGCGATTTATACTCCAGTGCGACGTATATATGTTTTTTTCCTTATTTATTGTGCATTTTCGGCCGGTACGACATATACTCCCGTGCTACTTATAGTCCGAAAAATACGGTACTTTCTGTTATAATGTGGTTGCATCAACACTTTTTAAACTTTACTAAATGTACTTATTTCTAGGTGTAGTTTAAAGCTTTCTCAGCGGTTACCTTAGCATGCCTACTCCTGGTTTGCTCTCACTGTGTAACATGTTTAGCCTCGGCCTCCAATGATAATAATACTTGCTAATTATATTTAAGATACTTATAAATCCAGTTCCTTTTCTTTTTCTTTCTTTGGAGGTGATTATTATTAGCTTTGGGGAGCATACACAGTGTGGAGCTGCAAATTATTAGCTGCTAGCCGCTTGTTAGCCGGGGGACTAAAAATAAATACAGTGTCAGTCAGAGGGGCTCTGCATTTAAGGTCATTAATCGGTAATGGCAAGCACATAATTTTTCAAGAAAATGGTCTGATACTGATCATTGCCCATCAATTGGCACAACCCTAGTCTATTGATTAACAACTTTTGCGTTTTTTTGTGTTACACATATGCTAACATGCCTGCCAAATCATTTTGACCACAACCTTTAGGGGGCACCACAAACATCAACAACAACAGGTATAAATTAGGTGTTTCCACTGATAGGTCCACAAGGTCGATGCTAATTTTAGGTAGCTAAGCTAACGATCAAATGGGCTTTTTCCTCTCTGCTACTACAGTATTTATAGACTGAAATTCATGTGTGTCCAAGGTAGGGCTGGGCGATATATCGATATACGCGATATATCGCGGGTTTGTCTCTGTGCGATACAGAAAATGACTATATCGTGATATTCGAGTATGCGTTCTCACGCAGTTGCTTTTAGCTGCTGGCATTACACTACAGGCTCTCCTCGCTCTTTCCTGTGTCTCCTTCTCACAGACAGCAAGCACAGCTTCTACACACGTCACATACTGTCACGACATACGTCACATACGTATACGCCCTCGCGCAGCAAAGAGGTAGCAGCATGGCTAACGTTAGCTGTGATGCTAGCGGAGCGGTGTGAGTGATAAGGTAATACAAGAGAGAGAAGGTGCGAATCTGGTAACAAATGAAGGAATAAACAGCAGGGGGTCCATCATCTGCCGGTGGTTTGGCTTCAAGTGGGAATATGTCGAACAGACAACCGTAATTTGTCAAGTGTGGAGCAAAAGCGTTGCTATAAAAAGTAGCATTACTGCTAATATGTAGAATCATTTGAAAAGTCAACTGCTAGAGAATGAAGAGTGCTTACTCTGCTGTCAACATCTCCGTTCGGTGCCACACGCCCACACCATCAAAATGCCGAGGCAAACATTTCCACATCAACACCGTATGAAAAAAAATAGTGATTTTTTTAGTTGTGATTTCCTTCTCTGCATGAAAGATTAAAAGTAGCATTTATTAATGCAGTATGAAGAAGAATGTTTTAATGTAGACACATAGAATCATCATACTGCTGTGATTATATGCATCAAGTGTTTATTCATGGCTAAGGCAAAATATCGAGATATATATTGTGTATCGTGATATGGCCTTAAAATATCGCGATATTAAAAAAAGGCCATATCGCCCAGCCCTAGTCCAAGGTGTTCGGGGCACATTTTCCAGAACGGTGCTCATATGCATGGAACCCCCCCCCCTCAGCAGGAGAATGTCAGCAAAGCCCTTGAGCTTGTA
The DNA here is from genome assembly GCF_033978685.3 of Nerophis lumbriciformis. Classification (NCBI taxonomy): domain Eukaryota; kingdom Metazoa; phylum Chordata; class Actinopteri; order Syngnathiformes; family Syngnathidae; genus Nerophis; species Nerophis lumbriciformis. The sequence goes on along the minus strand of NC_084558.2, from coordinate 28,881,997 downwards.
CTCTGAGGATGACATCCACATTAGCGTGGTTAATCTTTTCAAAGGGACACTTTGATATCAACTGAGCCCCCATCCTTATGATTGGGATGCTGGTGATCACCGTACGTCAGGGCTCCTTCATGTCTGCCCCCCAAAGTGACGGGACCTCCACACACATTAGGGAAATCTGACACCTCGAAATGAGATTATTGGGCTTGTTTTTGGAGTCTTTGCTTGGCACTTAGCAGCACCCGGACAGTGGAACACAATCCAGTCACATGGATTTTTTGGGCAGAGGATGTGTGCAGGTCAAACGTTCACATTGTGTAAACATATACACCCCCTTAATCGCACACTGCTGTGTTTGCTGATCTTATCTGGTAAACGTTACACATCCACCAACACACAACAAAAGCTGCCACCCATCGCTCTTTCTGACAGTGCCATAAAAGACGCTCAAACACGGGAAGCGATAAAGTGTCGTACAAAAGCGACAATGCATTGTGAAACTACCTTTTGGGCTGACATCGTCCTTATGGGATTATTTTTCTGCCGGTAATGAACCAGCTGCTGTTGTTGTCGCACCCGAAGAAAAGTGAATTCCTCCAGGGGGTGAGAGTTTTATTGTGATGCAACACGGGAGCAACTGGACCGAGAAGTAAGTCTTCCTGTATCGGATGTCGCCCACGCCGCCGAGGCTCCATCTTCCCGCACGCCCTCGCGAACAAGCCAGAGTCTGTGCCCGGCGTTGTTCTCAGAAGAGGGTGTTTATGTGTGGTCCGTGCCTGTTTATATCCACGGAGAAAGCCATTTGGCTGCTGGCCAGCCAGTCTGCTTGCTGCTAGAAAGCTGCACTGTTGCTGTCTGCAGCTAGGTGGTGACCAGAAAGAGCGCCTTTATTACAGAGCCAGTTATATTACCCACTGAGGGTTATAAAGTAGTGCATGCTGCCATATTTGTTGCACCTTTTATTGGCAAGCTCAGCGAGTCAATGAGTAACTGTGAGCACACATTGCTAGAAACAACACATCTTACGTAAGACCTGACAGAGAAGTCTGGTCTAACTTGCATAACCTCACAGTTCTGACCCACTGAACCAAAGTGTGTGGCATTTGTTTGATCTCTCTTAACTAGATGCTCATCCTTACTCCTTTAGGGATACTCAAGGTGTTCAAGGCTGACAGCTCCTCGTGACGGATGCATTTCCCCCGGGGGCTTCGCAAAGTGTTCCTCTTTCTTAATAGCGTGATTGGTATTTTATGAAAGCCGCAAAACTGCTTTTTTTTTTTGTCGCGCCGCTTCCTTCCACGTGTATCTCAAAGTCAAAAACCTGTCACTGCTTAAAAGTCACATATTCCAAAGTTTTGTTTTATGTCACATTGTTGCATATTTGATTGTCATGTAAGCACAAACATATATTATACAGTACCTACCAGTTTAATTGGTTCTTTGACAAAGCTCTTAACTCAAAACACTTAAACAATTTTTTTGGTGTTTGCCCCTCCTCCCAAAGAAATAGTACAGTTAACATTAGGGATGTCCGATAATGGCTTTTTGCCGATATCCAATATTCCGATATTGTCCAACTCTTTAATTACCGATACCGATATAAACCGATACCGATACCAACAGATATATGCAGTCGTGGAATTAACACATTATTATGTCTAATTTGGACAACCAAGTATGGTGAAGATAAGGTACTTATTAGGGACGGCGTGGCACAGTGGAAGAATGGCCGTGCGCGACCCGAGGGTCCCTGGTTCAATCCCCACCTAGTACCAACCTCGTCATGTCCGTTGTGTCCTGAGCAAGACACTTCACCCTTGCTCCTGATGGCTGCTGGTTAGCGCCTTGCATGGCAGCTCCCTCCATCAGTGTGTGAATGTGTGTGTGAATGGGTAAATGTGGAAGTAGTGTCAAAGCGCTTTGAGTACCTTGAAGGTAGAAAAGCGCTATACAAGTTTATCATTTATCATTTACTTTTTAAAAAAAATTATAAAATAAGATAAATAAATTAAAAACATTTTCTTGAATAAAAAAAGAAAGTAAAACAATATAGTAATTAATGAAAATTAGTAAAATTAACTGTTAAAGGTTACCGTATTTTCCGCACTATAAGGCGCACCTAAAAACCACAATTTTTCTCAAAAGCTGACAGTGCGCCTTATAACCCGGTGCGCTTTATTACGATTCATTTTCATAAAGTTTCGGTCTCGCAACTTCGGTAAACAGCCGCCATCTTTTTTCCCGGTAGAACAGGAAGCGCTTCTTCTTCTACGCAAGCAACCGCCAAGGAAAGCACCCGCCCCCATAGAACAGGAAGCGCTTCACCCGCCCCCGGAAGAAGAAGAAAAAACGCGCGGATATCACCGTACGTTTCATTTCCTGTTTACATCTATAAAGACCACAAAATGGCTCCTACTACGCGACAAGGATCCGGTTCATAAAAAGACGCAATCTCTCCATCCGCACACGGATTACTACCGTATTTCACAGCAACTGATATTCCTGTGAACCGCACTGTGGAACGGGAGCACGTACGGTGAATATTCGCACCACAGGGAATGAGAAGTCATCCTTCACTGTGGTTCTAGCTTGCCATGCTAACTTCCACCCAGGGTGATATTCAAAAGGAAGACCTTGCCAAAAGAGACCTTTCCAGCCGGCGTCATCATAAAAGCTAACTCGAAGGGATGGATGGATGAAGAAAAGATGAGCGAGTGGTTAAGGGAAGTTTACGCGAAGAGGCCGGGTGGCTTTTTTCACACAGCTCCGAAGGCGAACACACCTTCACTAAGACGGGCAGATAGCGCCGGTCGACATACGCCAACATCTGCCAGTGGATCGTAAATGCCTGGGCAGATAGTTTCGGTCACAACTGTGGTCCGAGCTTTCCGGAAGGCAGGATTCACAGAACTGCTGCACAACAACAGCGACACTGAATCCGATGACTTCGACGAGGCGGAGCCGGCCATTTTTGGATCCCACGCTTGCGCAACTTTTCAATTCGGACACCGAAGACGAAGAATTCGAAGGATTTACGAATGAAGAATAACTTCAGAAGGTGAGCGCTATGTTTATTTTGTGTGTTGTGACATTAACGTTCGAGCAACATTATGTTGCTATTTATTGCTCTACACCATTTTGAATTTTACTATGTTTGTGATTGCACATTTGCGTACATTTTGGGACAGAGTTGTTAGAACGCTGGTTTTCAATATATTATTAAAGTTTGACTGAACTATCTGACTGTTTTTTTGACATTCACTTTAGCGCAGCGTTTTTTTGACATTCACTTTAGCGCAGCGTAGGCGCGGCTTATAGTCCGGGGCGGCTTATTGGTGGACATAATTATGAAATATGTAATTCATAGAAGGTGCGGCTAATAATCCGGTGCGCCTTATAGTGCGGAAAATACGGTAGTACTATTAGTGGACCAGCAGCACGCACAATCATGTGTGCTTACGGACTGTATCCCTTGCAGACTGTATTGATATATATTGATATATAATGTAGGAACCAGAATATTAATAACAGAAAGAAACAACCCTTTTGTTTGAGGGGAGGGAGGTTTTTTGGGTTGGTGCACTAATTGTAAGTGTATCTTATGTTTTTTATGATGATTTAATAAAAAAAAAACGATACCGATAATAAAAAAAACAATACCGATAATTTCCGATATTACATTTTAACGCATTTATCGGCCGATAATATCGGCAGGCCGATATTATCGGACATCCCTAGTTAACATACCTTTAAAAAATAAAAACAACTTTTTAGAGATGTAATATTGTGTTAAAACATAACAATGGAATGTACTACAAACAATTACAATAATTTTGTGACAATGTACCATATTTTCCGGACTATAGATCCCACCTTGATATAAGCTTTAGAATAGATTTTTCATATATATTCATTTATATATTTTTTCCATATATCAGCCGCACTGGACTATAAGCCACAGATATATATGCTGTGAAATTTATAATTTCCACATAAATATTTTGTAAACGTTTATTTACAAACATTAATTGTTTCCAAGTGGTGTCTGTAAAATGGCAGTAAAACGGCTGATCAAACACAACAGAAGTTATCGTCATTTACCTACTAGCTGTGGAAGCTAGTTTCACAATCAACTAAACAGACAGAATAACTCCACGGTGACGTCTTGGTGAATTTACTGAGGAATTTGTGAAACCGAAACAATGCAAAAATAATTCCATTGTAAATTAATAATACTGACACAGACACTCGTAGCTGGTTAGCATATAAGCTAATGCTAATGAGGCTAGCTTTATTACATTACGATAGCACGTACACATATGCATGAAAACACTCCTATAGACATCACACGAGGGACGGTTTAGTAAGTATGAATTGTTTTAGTTATATTGTGAACGGGACAAGCGGTAGAAAATGTATGAATGGATGTTGTGAAACTTACAAACGTTGCTTGGACTGAAGAATGAAGAATGCTTTCGAGCAGTCACAATAGACCCTTTTACTTTCGGTTTAAGGCAAAGCAGGAAGTACATTTTTTACTCGCAGCACTTGCAGTGAGTGAACTTGACCAAAAGATGGCGCCATAGCACAAACAATACCACACCATTTCAGTCCTCTGCTTGGGTTTAACGAAAACTATTGAACACGAAACATTATGGCAATTAGCGGGGGAAAAAATCCATAAATTAGCCGTTTCGTTCCTACACTTTGCACAGGGTGAAAAGTGTAGGAAAAACGTAGCGGGTCATAGTCCGGAATGTAGGGTAATAATAATAATGTACAGCATTTACCTTGGAGAGTTGACTTCTACAGTATCTTCTTCAAGCTGCTTGTCCGTCAAACACACCACAAGCAGCTTTTCCATATTTTCATTGATAAATATTCGCCGTTAAGATGTCATTTTAATATCCTTGGCTGGCGTTCAACTCATTCTGCTTCAGTATGGTGCACACTAGCAGTGATACGCTGAAGTTGTTTCGCCAAGTTGGTTACACGCTCTTGTCAGTTTTTGATGATTTATTTCTTTATTTCAATGAATATCATCCACTTCTTTTTCTCAGTCCTTCACACTCACTTTCTTCTTTCCCATGCTTGGAAAAACTAAGTTTATGTCGATCTCTAGCTAAAAGACCAAATGTTTTAGGGGGATCTTATGGAGTTCACTGTGGCATTTGCTAAACCAACTAATGGCAAAGATTTTTGCTGGTAACTTAAAGGCCTACTGAAATGCGACTTTCTTATTTAAACGGGGATAGCAGGTCCATTCTGTGTGTCAACACAACCAGGCTTATATTTAATATGCCACAAATTAATCCCGCATAACAAACACCTCCCGTCCATATAACCCGCCAATACAACTCAAACACCTGCACAACACACTCAATCCCACAGCCCAAAGTACCGTTCACCTCCCCAAAGTTCATACAGCACATATATTTCCCCAAAGTCCCCAAAGTTACGTACGTGACATGCACAGAGCGACACGCACGTACGGGCAAGCGATCAAATGTTTGGAAGCCGCAGCTGCATGCGTACTCACGGTACCACGTCTGCGCATCCAACTCAAAGTCCTCCTGGTAAGAGTCTCTGTTGTCCCAGTTCTTCACAGGCCAATGGCAAAGCTTGACTGTCATCTTCTGGGAATGTAAACAATGAAACACCGGCTGTGTTTGTGTTGCTGCAGTCGGCCACAATACACCGCTTCCCACCTACAGCTTTCTTCTTTGCTGTCTCCATTGTTCATTGAACAAATTGCAAAAGATTTACCAACACAGATGTCCAGAATACTGTGGAATTTTGCGATGAAAACAGACGACTTAATAGCTGGCCACCATGCTGTCCCAAAATGTCCTCCACGATCCGTGACGTCACGCGCTGACGTCACCATACCGAGACGTTTTCAGCAGGATATTTCGCGCAAAATTTTAATTTGCACTTTAGTAAGCTAACCTGGCCGTATTGGCATGTGTTGCAATGTGAAGATTTTATCATTGATGTATAAACTATCAGACTGCGTGGTCGGTAGTAGTGGGTTTCAGTAGACCTTTAAAAAATAACAATTAGCAAAGAGACAGCGCTTATCTCAAAACACTCTTAAATTGATTGTTTAAATGCTCAGACTGGATTCTCTTCTTACTCAAGTCATTTTGTTAGTCTGTGTTGTGTGCCTTTGATCTGTTTAAAGTTGTTAGCATCTACTGTATTTTTAACATTAGTATTTTTGGTAATAGGGTATAGGCCTCAGTGAGGGACAGACATGGACACATATCGTGTATACTCCAAGTAACGCCTTTCTTCAGTTCGCAGTCGCTCTTTGCAACCTCCTAATGTAGTTGTTGTCACTACCTCTGCATGCGCTTTTAAATGTTGCTTCTCAGCTATTGGTGTAAAACTCACACGTTGCAATGGTGTTATTTACAATCAGCTCTATTAATTCTGACTGAGCAGGTTGCTTTCCACCAATGTACAACATTGGCTCTGTTGCTACTTTGTTGTGCAATTTGCGTGTTAATAAATGACTAGAAATGTCCTGATCCCGGTCATGTGATCAGCTTGTAGGACGATATTTGCCCCCCTTTTTTTTTCCCGATCAGCTGATGAGCTGCCAAGTCCAGTCGATCTTTACCACAGCTGTGTCCCTGAGTTTACATGGCTGAAGATTGTACTCGCGTGAAAAGGATGCGCGCTCAGGGCAACACAATTACATTTCCATATTCCCTGTTGCACACATGCAGGAAAAATTCCAGAAGGGGGCGTGTTTTGCCAAATACAAACAATGAACTTGTCGTCTATCCACAGTGCGAAGCCGCATCTTGGATACAAGTCCTCACCACCATGCCGGAAAATAAACTACGTACATTATCATTGGAGAACGAGAGGAAAAAAGAATGGCTAAACATGCTACACACGCACATACACACTGAGCAGAACGACACAAGAAGCTCACCATGTAACAATGTAAAGAAAGTCTGATCGATCCAGATGTTGATATTAAAACATAAACGATACTAAAATGTTTAGAACATTGTTTTTCTTTTTTTTTGTTATTATAAAATATTTTTTTAGGTCCTTTGTGTTATTGTTTACAAACTCAGAGAGTAAGTCTCTGGATACAGGAAGGCTTTGATGGGACAGTTTAAATGAAAGCCAACAGTAGTTTTTTCTTTTGTTTCGTTATTGTGCACTCACAACTTTACTTTGTTTAAAAATGTATTTAGCAATCAAAACCACAAATGTAATAATCATCTGATTTACAACAATGCTATCAAATTCTACATGTAATAAGAAGTTTTATAAACTGTGTGTTTACTATGAGTTACTTGGGTATGGCGTGGCTCGGTTGGTAGAGCGCCCGTGCCAGCAACCTGAGGGTTTTTGGTTTGGTCCCAAGCTTTTGCCATCCTAGTCACGTCTGTCGTGTCCTTGAGCAAGCCACTTCACCCTTGCGCCTGATGGGTCCTGGTTAGGGCCTTGCATGGCAGCTCCCGCCATCAGTGAGTACCTTGAAGGTAGAAAAGCACTATACAAGTATAACCCATTTACCATTTACTTGCCAGAAAACATTTTCAGTTCTATATAATCTATTGTCAAAGTATCTGTTCAGGATTTGAAATTGGATCGGGTCGCAGGCCAAAAACGTTGATCGGTGCATCCCTCCTTATAAATGACAATGTGGTCAAAGAGAGCCATGGTCTCCCTGCCACTTTCTCATGCACACCAAATCATTATTCACGTGAAAAATGTTCAGATTTTGCTAATAATTTCTGCTTCCAGTCCTCTTTGAAGTTTATTTCAATAAAGGCTTGACTACAGCACTTGGCGTGATTCTAAATTGAACACCTTCCTGTTTGACAGTTTAGGCTTCCTACCTAAAACACAGCATCCAATCCTGCTTGTATCATTTGGATAGATTTTTTTTTACTTGAGAACCTGTGCTTTAAAGTTGCCACTTCCTGTGTATGACCACTTTGTCCTGGCATCCCCGCTGTGGTTAAAGCCCTCCTGATGACAGACTTTTTGAGTCATCTTCAGTGTTTCACTTCCAGTTAGGAGGACAAAAGAAAGGGTTTGGCAGAGAATGAAAGGTTTTGCAATCATGTCCCCCACCTCCACATGCACACATGGGCCCAGGAGTCTCATTATAGATGACAACCTTAATAGACTCTTTCAGACTACTTCCTGACTACTGAAATGAATGCAATGCATTATACAGTTATTTTAGTCAGCTCAGTGTTAATTGTTGAATAGAAATGTGTTAACGTTTTATAGTACAAACCCTGTTTCCATATGAGTTGGGAAATTGTGTTAGATGTAAATATAAACAGAATACAATGATTTGCAAATCATTTTCAACCCATATTCAGTTGAATATGCTACAAAGACAACATATTTGATGTTCAAACTGATAACCTTTTTTTTTTTGCAAATAATCATTAACTTTAGAATTTGATGCCAGCAACACGTGACAAAGAAGTTGGGAAAGGTGGCAATAAATACTGATAAAGTTGAGGAATGCTCTTCAAACACTTATTTGGAACATCCCACTGGTGAACAGGCAAATTGGGAACAGGTGGGTGCCATGATTGGGTATAAAAGTAGATTCCATGAAATGCTCAGTCATTCACAAACAAGGATGGGGCGAGGGTCACCACTTTGTCAACAAATGCGTGAGCAAATTATTGAACAGTTTAAGAAAAACCTTTCTCAACCAGCTATTGCAAGGAATTTAGGGATTTCACCATCTACGGTCCGTAATATTATTAAAGGGTTCAGAGAATCTGGAGAAATCATCTAAGATGGACTGATACAAAGTGGAAAAGTGTTCTGTGATCTGACGAGTCCACATTTCAAATTGTTTTGGAAAACTGTGGACGTCGTGTCCTCTGGACCAAAGAGGAAAAGAACCATCCGGATTGTTATAGGCGCAACGTTGAAAAGCCAGCATCTGTGATGGTATGGGGGTGTATTAGTGCCCAAGACATGGCTAACTTACACATCTGTGAAGGCGCCATTAATGCTGAAAGGTACATACAGGTTTTGGAGCAACATATTTTGCCATCCAAGCAACGTTACCATGGACGCCCCTGCTTATTTCAGCAAGACAATGCCAAGCCACGTGTTACATCAACGTGGCTTCATAGTAAAAGAGTGCGGGTACTAGACTGGCCTGCCTGTAGTTCAGACCTGTCTCCCATTGAAAATGTGTGGCGCATTATAAAGTTAAAGTTAAGTTAAAGTACCAATGATTGTCACACACACACTCTAGGTGTGGCGAGATTATTCTCTGCATTTGACCCATCACCCTTGATCACCCCCTGGGAGGTGAGGGGAGCAGTGGGCAGCAGCGGTTGCCGCGCCCGGGAATCATTTTTGGTGATTTAACCCCCAATTCCAACCATTATGAAGCCTAAAATACCACAACGGAGACCCCGGACTGTTGAACAACTTAAGCTGTACATCAAGCAAGAATGGGAAAGAATTCCACCTGAGAAGCTTAAAAAATGTGTCTCCTCAGTTCCCAAACGTTTACTGAGTGTTGTTAAAAGGAAAGGCCATGTAACACAGTGGTGAACATGCTCTTTCCCAACTACTTTGGCACGTGTTGCAGCCATGAAATTCTAAGTTAATTATTATTGGCAAAAAATTAAATAAAGTTTATAAGTTTGAACATCAAATATCTTGTCCTTGTAGTGCATTCAATTGAATATGGGTTGAAAAGGATTTGCAAATCATTGTATTCCGTTTATATTTACATCTAACTCATATGGAAACGGGGTTTGTATTTGCATTAACATTTATTACGAAGGTCTTGAGTTCAATCCCGGACTCAGGATCTTTCTGTGTGGAGTTTGCATGTTCTCCCTGTGACTGCGTGGGTTCCCTCCGGGTACTCCGGCTTCCTCCCACCTCCAAAGACATGCACCTGGGGATAGGTTGATTGGCAACACTACATTGGCCCTAGTGTGTGAATGTGAGTGTGAATGTTGTCTGTCTATCTGTGTTGGCCCTGTGATGAGGTGGCGTCTTGTCCAGGGTGTACGCCGCCTTCTGCCCGAATGCAGCTGAGATAGGCTCCAGCGTCCCCCTTGACCCCGAAAGGGACAAGCGGTAGAAAATGGATGAATGGATGGCATTAAAATGGTTACATTATTGGACTTGTTTGTACTGTGAAGGTCAAGTCATGTATAATTTGTTAAATTTTTCACAACTTAGAGCTGAGTTAATATAAATGATTTTGTAGTTTTTACACAACATGGTTGTATGTAGGGCTGGGCGATATGGCCTTTTTTTAATATCTCGATATTTTTAGGCCATATCGCGATACACGATATATATCTCGATATTTTGCCTTAGCTTTGAATTAACACTTGATGCATATAATCACAGCAGTATGATGATTCTATGTGTCTACATTAAAACATTCTTGTTCATACTGCATTAATATATATGCTCATTTTAAACTTCCAGGCAGAGAAGGAAATCACAACTAAGTAAATTTACCAAAACTGTATTTATTAAACAGTTATTAAGCAGTGGCACAAACATTCATGTCATTTCCAAAACAGAAAGTGCAAGATTGTCACAGACATTTTAAAACAAGCTAGTAGTGCACTTTTGTGCATGATGTCACTAAGATGACTTATCAAAACAACACTAAATTAAAGTGCACTTTTTGTACAGAACGCCACTACAATAGTTTAAAAACATGATGTCACACAAGATATTTCAATAAGTGTCAAATAAAAATGAGCTTCATAATAGGAAATCAAATAGTGTTCGTCCTTCGCTATGTGGTAGGTTCCTGCAGACGTTATCTCCTTTTGTTGTCTACTCTTTTTTTCATACGGTGTTGATCTGGAAATGTTTGCTTCGGCATTTTGATGGTGTGGGCGTGTGGCACCGAATGGAGATGTTGACATGCGGAGTAAGCACTCTTCATTCTCTAGCGGGTGACTTTTCAAATGATGCTATATATTAGCAGTAATGCTACTTTTTGTAGAAACGCTTTTACCCCACACTTGACAAATTACGGTTGTCTGTTCGAAATATTCCCACTTGAAGCCAAACCACCGCCAGATGATGGACCCCCTTCTGTTTTTCTTGGGAATTAATTCTTCCTTCATTTGTTACCAGATTCGCACCTTTTTTCTCTCGTATTACTACTCGCATCACAGCTAACGTTACCCATGCTGCTACCTCTCTGCTCCGCGAGGGCGTATACGTATGTGACGTATGTAGAAGGTGCGCTTGCTGTCTGTGAGAAGGAGACACAAAAAGGAGTGGGAAGAGCCTGTCGTGTAATGCCAGCAGCTAAAAGCAACTACGAGAACGTGTACTTGAATATCACGATATAGTCATTTTCTATATCGCACAGAGACAAACCCGTGATATATCGCGTATATCGATATATCGCCCAGCCCTAGTTGTATGCATTTCTTGCTCTATTTTCGTTGTCTACTAACTTGTCTGGCTACCTCAATGAAAGCAAAACAAGTTAACTTTTGTCTTTTTGTTAAATTCTTATCATAGCCACAGTTATAAGGCTAGATATGCTTAATGGAGGGTTACTGAGGTGTTGTGAAACAAACAACATCCATCCATCCATCCATTTTTCTACCGCTTATCCTTTTCGACATATTTTCCTTTAATTTATTATCCTTATATTAATGTGGAACAGTTTCGTTAATAAATGACTGAAATTGACATTTTGAGGGTGCGTGTATTCATGAAACATTATGCAGTTTACAAGCACAAATACGGTGTGAATCAATCCGTGCTGTTCGATGTCATTGAGTATTGTAAGTAAGAAAAAGAACAAGAAATTTGAAAAACAACACAAATGAAGACAAGTTTGCAAACACCAATGACATTGAATAGTCTACAGAAACATTGCTTCATTTTCTATGCCCCATTCAGTTAATGATAACAGCTGGTTCAATGTTAGGCTTAGGTTTTAGCAGATTTTCCATATTTTTCCTACAGACAGCATTTGGTGACCTCAAACAACAAGGCTATAGATTGATTCACACTGGTTTTCGCCTTTTGAAGGGTACTAGAAAAACTGGAAAATTGATCTTGAAAGTCCTTACAAAGTGCTTGAATATGGCCATGGAAAAGGTGTACAAACCCAGCATTAAGTACTGGAATCGATTCCCAGGTACTGGGAATTAGTACCGTTACGGTTCCAAAAGCTACTCATCTCTAATCATGAGGCGATAATACATTCATATTCATACTTATGTGGGCTCTGTGCCGAGGATGTCGTTGTGGCTTGTGCAGCCCTTTGAGACACTTGTGATTTAGGGCTATATAAATAAACATTGATTGATTGATTGATATATAGTCACTGTTACAACGGCCCTCTGACAGCAGCCATAACTGCGATGTGGCTCTCAATGAGTTTGACACCGCTGCTTTAGGCTGTCCTAGTTTTGACCCACTCTGCGTGTTCTCCACGGATGTTGTTTTTCCTTCAAGGCAAAATGGACTCCTCCGTCCACTCCAACCCAGCCCCCGCCCCTCTGCCCCTGTCGTCTGTTTGCTATTGGCCCGCTGACCCCAGTTCAGCGCACTAAATGACATCCATTTAGCTAATGAAGCAAATCGTTAGAGGCTGATTAGACCAGCTAGTGTGCCTGTTTTGAAGGCTCCATGACGGGATCCTGTGCTTCGTCACCAAAGATAAACGTCAACGTGTTGTTGAAGAGAACACTTTCTTCACCTCCTTGTAAAAATCAGGTAAATAAATATGCTGCCTGTGAGCATGTTGTTTCTGTTCCTTTTGGTTTCTCTTCCACTCCCTGAGGAGATCATTAGAAACTGGAGTGGCTGCAGTGTGACAAGCAAGACAAACCCGGATTTAATGTTGCTGTAAGCGCAGATTACGTTTTTTTTATGTTTATTTTAAAGGGCAATTTGTGCAAATCATAATGTATTACATTTTTGAAAACGAGTCATTTTCCAGGCTAATTCTGTGTGATTTAATTGCTCTTTTATAGCTTAAAGATACTTCCAGGTCAAGTCTTTTGATCAGTATTGTAATTCTAATCATGCTTAGGTCTGCTTTGCATTAATGCCTATAAAAAAAAGTGCTGCCCATAAAAGGGCAATTAAATCCACAGTAGCTGTAGTTATCAGCCAGCTGTTGCACAACTACACCCTAAATCAACAATAAACACATCTCAACGTTACATATTGCAGGCTGTCAATCTTTCTAAATGCCTTACTTTCTTGCATTTTTATTTCAATACATACTGTACATGGAGCAAAAGCCATCTGTCCCTTCTTAAACCCATTCATGCATATATTTATCTGTACAGTAATCTATTTATTTATTTATATATATTTATATATATTTATTTATTTTATATATATATTTATATATATTTATTTGTTTATATATGCACCTTATTGCTTTTTTATCCTGCACTACCATGAGCTTATGAAACGAAATTTCGTACTTATCTGTGCTGTAAAGTTCAAATTTGAATGACAATAAAAAGGAAGTCTAAGTCATGCTGCAGAATTAGTCAAGTGAAACAAGTTACTCAAGTTACATGCAAGGAGTTTAATTTACAATGAAATACATATATTCTGTATGTTATAATAACTGTGTGTGTGTGTGTCTGTGTGTGTAATATAGAGTTGTGTTAAAAAAATATGGCCACTACAAACCACACGTGTTGCTTCACCCTCCTTACAGGTGTATGTGTGCGCGTGTGCATGCCTGATTTACGAGGGCTGATGTGCAGCCAGACACTGACCTCAGCTTCCTCCCAACGTCTGCCATGACACATTTCTCAGCAGGAACCAATGGAAATTGGAATTTTGAAAATGTTTATTTCCAAAATAATGTCAAAACAGTCAGTTTCAGCTCAAGGATTGCAATAAACATTTAAAAAAACGTCCAATATTGACATGTTTATTTAGTTTATCGGTATTCCTGCTACTGCTAAATCTCCCTGTCCTTTTTTTTTTGTCACCCCGATGGTATTTATGAACAGAACAAAAAGAGGCGCCGTTTGTGCGTCTGCAATTTTGTGCCCCCCAGTTAAGATGATAACAGACAACACGGCACAGCCAATCATCATTCACAAGCTGCCAGCACTGCTTTCTAGCGCTCTCACAGGAAGCTTGTGGTGGACAGCTGTGCTTCATTTCTCCATATAAATTATTTCTCCTGTGTTTCCAGGCTCGCCCGCCCTGCCCAACAACATGTCCTATTTTGGCAGCTCCCAGGAGGAGGAAGACCTGGGGGAGGACGAGGAGGAAGAGGAGGAGGAAGTGAGGAACGGCGGTGGAGGCATTCACTCGCACGGTGCTTATTCGCAAGCATCCGCCTCTTCCTCCTCATGCCACTCTACCCCACGCAAAGGGAAACCTCCCACGAGGCTCAACGGCCACGGTACGACAACACACTTTGTCATGTTAGCTATGGAACCACAGCTAGCTTGTATTCATAACGTAATGGATGAAGAAATATTGTAGGTCAACTACTTGCATTCAGCACCTGTCTCATAATACACTTTGACCATTTAAGTGCATTACTTGTCTAATTACATTTGGTGCAGATCTGGATAAAGGTGCAGATCCAGGAGTCTTTGCAAGAGTTTTTTGTGCCCATATTGTTTTACCCTTTCTCTAGGTATATTTTGGAATCCTGATTATTTCTCCATGTATTATTCAGAAATAATTTAAATTGTTTGTAGAAACAAATGTTAGAGGAGGCTGAAAGAGTGCCTTGCGCCACCTACGGTAGTGAAGGTAGACCTAGTATATACAAATGACAAACAAATTGGAGATGCCTGCTTTTCTTTGTGTTTTGGTAACTAAAATGAAGATTAGAAACATTGTAATGCAATAATGCGAACTACCGTATTTTCCAGGCCATGGAACGCACGGTTATTTAAGCCGCACCCACCCAATTTTAGAAAACTTTTTTTTTTTGTTTTTTTTACAAATATTAGCCACACTGATGCAGGTATAAACCGATACAAAAGATTTTGTGAATATTTATTTACATACCTTAATTGTTTGCAAAGGTGTCTGTAACACGGCAGTAAAACCGATGTCATTGTCATGGACCCACTGTTGCGGAAGCTAGCTTTCCAATCAGCTAAACAGACTCAATAACTCCACTGTGACGTTTTAGTGAATTTACGAAACTGAAACAATACAAAAAGAATGCCATTGTAAGTTAATAATACTAATACAGACACTTGTAAGCGTGTTAACATATTTGCCAATCCCAACGACGCTAGCTTGATTACTTTATGATAGCACGCACAAGTATGCATTCACTCCTACAGACATCACTCAGTAAGTATTGATTGTTTTGATTATATTGTAAAACTTACAAACGTTGCTACAGTGATGAATAAAGAATCTTTTTGAGTAGAAACGCTATGGAAAATGTTACTTCCGGTTGAAGGCATGAAACAGGAAGTGCATTTTCAACCTGCAACATCTGCAGTTAGCGAACTTGTCCAAATGATGGCAAAGAAAGAAAAATCCATAAATTAACCGCACTATTTTATAAGCCGCAGGGTTCAAAGCGTGTACCTAATATTGTGTTCACTCCACTTCTCTCAGTGTTTAACAACCACGGCAAAGCGTCGACGAGAGAGAGCCCGAGGCCAAAGGCGCCGCCTCCACCTCCGCCGCCCCTCCTGAGAGAGCGCAGCGAGCGTGCCGAGGCGAGGGAGCACGTGAGGATGCTGCAGGCAATGGCCAGCGCTCGCGAGGCCACCAACGGGCTGTCGACGAGGAGAGCCACAGAGGAGCTACGCAAGCAGGTAAGACCAGGTGGAGGATGATGGTTGTTGGTGATAATGTAGTGTGAGACATTATGAGAGACCTCTACCAGGGATGAAACAATTGTTCATCTAGAATAAAGATAAAGGTAATGAATATCCTCATAAACATAGGTTCTAATTGTATCATAACTTTTGACAGCCATTGGTATTTCACTTTACATTGAATTTACACTTTAAACCTACACCATCCATTGAAGACCTTGATGTCCAAATATCACATTTGTCCAAAATAAATACTTGGTTTAGCTTTCTTTTCAAAAAGGAGTTTATCCAAAACACAATTTTTTGTGATTTAATTATCAGATTTTTTTGTCATTGCACACAGAATACAACCACACCTGGTTCGGTGCATCACAAAAATTGCTAGCAGCATTGACAATTGTCACAGTATATTTACAGGTATAAAATACAATAAAATAAACAAGTATAAAGATTTAAAAGAAAATAAAGTAGAGACAAATATTACACTTAGAGTAGGGGAGAACAGAATTGTTTTATAATATGGAGAATAACAGCAGTTGTATAAACAGGTTAAATACATTAGAATGTTATAAGTTGTAATAATAGTTACAATTAAATTTATTGTTATTGTCATAGTTTTTCAGAAGGTTTTAGATGAAAAAATTGCCTGTAAACCAATATTGTAATTATTATGTTGTGTTCTTAGCCCCCAAAAACGAAAATTGCAGAATTTAGATACGCTCTTTTCGTTTTGATGAAGTACAATGAACAGAAAACACGTTTATCTCCATATATTGTATATTTGTTTAAGACAACATTTTTGTTGTTTTTTTTTAGAAAAGAAAGATGAAAAGCATGTATCAATTTGTTTGTGCTGCATTAGTTACATGCTTTTCATTGTGAGTTATTACAAAGTAAATATCTCTGTAAGAAGAAAAAAGTCAAGTGAAAAGCATTTTTAGCCCCCCCAAAAGAAACACCCAATATGGATTTTCACAGCAATAAAAAAATAAGCTAATGAAAATGTTGAAATTGAAATCATATATTTCCATATGTTATTTGTCTAAAACATTGTTGTTGTTTTTACTTAGAAAAATAATCTTCTGATAAAAAGCATTTATCAAAGTTTTGTCACTTATTATTTTCAGCGATAGAAAAAAATGACCGCAGTTGGAGATACATTTTTTAGCTAATTACAAATTTAGAATTGAAAAGCATGTATCTCCAAATATTGGTTATTTGTTGTTTTGTTACGGGGTTTTTTTTCCGGAAAAAAAGATAAAAAAGCATGTTTTCTCATGTTGATGATTATTATTTTTAGTAAAAGAAAAAATACTGCATTTGGAGATGCATGCCTTTTATTGTGACTAAATAAATAAACATAAAAACCCATGCTGTCTATTAAAAGTTAAAGGTAAGTTAAGTTAAAGGTAAGTTAAAGTACCAATGATTGTCACACACACACTAGGTGTGGTGAAATTTGTCCTCTGCATTTGACCCATCCCCTTGATCACCCCCTGGGAGGTGAGGGGAGCAGTGGGCAGCAGCGGTGCCGCGCCCAGGAATTAGTTTTTGGTGATTTAAACCCCAATTCCAGCCCTTGATGCCGAGTGCCAAGCAGGGAGGCAATGGGTCCCATTTTTTATAGTTTTTGGTATGACTCGGCCTACCGATCTCAGGGCGGACACTCTAACCACTAGGCCACTGAGTAAGAAGCATGTATCTCTCCCAAAATGCATTTTTAAACCCCCAAAAACACAAATTGACTAAATGTTGAGACATGTTTAATCACCACAATTAATAAAATAAACAAGCATGTAACTCAAAATGTTGTCATTTGTTTTTTGACTAGAAATTGTACAAAATGATCACAAACAAAAAAGCATGTATCTCTGGTACAAGTCTTCAAAGCAATTCTTTCCCGCCTTTGTTGTTTTATGACTTTTTTCTCTTTGCTTTTCTCACACATCTCCCTCCCTTTGACTTCCTTGCTCTTCTCATCTCCTTATCTCCTCCCCTGCCATTGTATCTGCAAGAGTAATGATGCTTTTTTTTTTTGGCTTGCCGTGTTACTGCCGCTATAATTAGAGCGGCGGCAGCGAGAGGCCGCGCCTACTCGCCCTGCGCACCATACTTTACTTGAGCAGCAGCAAATTAAAAGCTTCATGGTCTGCTTCTTTTCGCCTGCAAATACTATCCACTGTTGTTTATTGTGGCCATGACGCACTCGCTTGCCATGCTCGTGGTCTTTAAGTGTTTGACAAAGCTGCAATGAGTCTTAATCAGTCCCGCAAAGACAAACTGCTGAGTCGCTGCTTCTATTTGCTAAACAAAGGTAAAGATTGGAGCTGTTCTTCTCCTCGTGGGCACACAAACCCAGGCTGTACAAAAGGTTAAGTAGCTGTAAAACCAACATAATCATAATTGACTCCAGCCAATCTAATGGCGACTTGTATGTAAATGTGGCCTTTTTTCTGATTGCAACATGTTTGCATTAAATCTAATTAATAAAACACAAGCTTGCAGTGACCTTTTCACATGCATCTCTCTAATTGGACAGCAGATGGCGACAGAGCTTCATAGCACAACAAAAATGGATTCCTGGCGCATGAATTGATTTAGTTTTTGTCGCAATAGGGATTAGTTTATGGCCAGAACAATCTGGAAAATCTGATTAGTTTCCTCATTTTGATACATTTTGGAATAAAATCTGTTTAGTTTTTTTATGCATTTCCCCTAATTTCTCACTGACTTAAAACATTTTGTAGATTGCAGACCTCCCCCAAGATATTTTTTTGATCCACTCTGGTTTGTACACCATCATAGAGACATCACTTGTTTATATTAACATTTTCTACATTTTAAATCAGATAAGTGCATTATTTATGCATGTCTACACCAATGTA